>NW_011494858.1:2252466-2278208 GCF_000754665.1 Bison bison bison
TAAAGCATCTTTTCTCCTTTATTCTCTGTCTGCTGCCCTCCCAGCCTGCTGGTTTCAGGGTCTCCTGTCCTGCAGGTGGGCTCTGGGGGTTTTGAGTTTTGCTCTCAGCTTTTTTGACTCCCGTTCTGTCTTCACTCTGACCTCTCATTGACGCAGACAAGCCAAGTAGCCCCATCTCAGCATGGGCTTGGAGGAGACGATGGTTCCCTCCAGGGCTGTGAGGGGTTGGGTGGGGATGGAAGGGCCCAGGCAGTGAGGAGACAGGAGGCTGGTCTTGTCTTCATCTTTCTGCAACATCGCCCGTCTCCACTATTCAGGCCTCCCTGCTCCCTCTGCCTGGACTCGCCTTCCAGCCCGGCAGCGCCCGGAGCTTCCCACAGGCCCGTCTCCTGTGGTGGTCCCCATTCTCCCCTGACCAGGGTGGGGCCCCTGTCCCTCTGCTGTTCCAGCTGAGCCCCCACGTGAGACAGATGGGGGTGGAAGGCCTGGCTCAGGGCACCTGGAGGATGTGCCAGGGGGCAGGTGCAGGGGCTCCTGTGGACTGAGGCTCTGCCTCTGTTGGCCCACACTTTTACTGGCTGGTTCGTGGGGACCAGCTCTCCTAGCATCCTGCAAACAGGCAGGGCGTGGCTGCAGCCTCCAGGTCTGTTTCTTGGGGTCGCACAGAGTGGCCTCACCCCCAGCCACTGTCTGGCAGGGCTGGGGCTTGACCTCCCCACGCCATTGCCTCATCACGGGGCTTTCGCTTCAGGGCTCGGCCTGCCTCCATGTCCCTTGGTTTCTCAAAATATACCATAGGGTGCCACACATGCGCACAGTCAGACGTGCTGACAAGCACTGGGAAACCTTCACTTTCTTAAAACAGAACTCAACGCAAACACACTTCTGCTGTTTTTCAAAAGCCAGATCATCGCGTACAGAATTTCCATTTCTTCTGAGTTCAGTTCGAGCCTGGCTGCTGGGGGACACGGCTGACATGGGGTGTCTGGACTCTCTGGGGTGGGGGAGCTTCTCCCAATAGCGGGCATCAGGCAAGGCCTGGGCCCCCTGACAGGTCTCTTTTCTCAGAGGTCCTGTCCTGGGCCCCGAGAACATAGCAAAGTCTTAAAACGTGAATGATTCCAGGAGATACAGGACAGAAAAGTGAAAGGAGTCTGGGGAAAAAACTTATTTGGGGAATGTGTGCTCTGCGTGCACACACACTTAAAGACAATGGTGAGAATTCAGGTCACTGGAAAGAGCCCTTGTGAATTTTTTAGGTCCTTTAGGCAGGAAAAGGGATTTTTTTTTTTTCATTCAAAATATTCAGTTTTAGAGCTTCCAAGGTAGCTCAGTGGTCAAGAATCCGCTTGCCAATGTGGGAGACCCAAGTTCGATCCTTGGGTCAGGAAGATCCCCAGGGGGAGGAAATGGCAATCTACTCCAATATTCTTGTTTGGGAAATCCCATAGACAGAGGAGCCTGGCAGGCTACAGTCCATGGGGTTGCAGAGTCGGACATGACTTAGTGACTAAACAACAACAATTCAGTTTTAAGTTTCTGTGTAAAATGTGGACATAATATTGTTATTTCTCTTCCTCCTAATTGGTGAATCTGTGGGATTCTTGTCTTTCACTGAGAGAAAACCATGTCTTATCGAATTTCTGCAGTTTTACTTAACATCTAAACTGTGTTAAAGCCCGTTGCCTTCTTGAACAAGGCTGATGGTCTGCATTATTGGAGCAGAAGTAGAATGAGCAAAGCCTCAGTTTATTCTCATGTCAATCCACGATTTCCGCGAAGAGTTTAGCCGACAGGGGCTCTGGAGGAGAAATTTCAATAGGTCACCTTTGGGGAAATTGAACTTGGGCCCTTTTAAAAAAATTCTGGACAGACCTCATTTTATTTTGTAAGAAAACCTAGAAATGACTCACCAAAAAGAATCCACATAAAAATGATATGTAGGAGTTTTTGAATAAAAACAAGCCATAAATAAGTAATAAATCCTCGATAGGCCCATTGAAAATGGATAGCAATAATGTTGTGTTTACTGCCTCACTCCCAAAGCACAGATATTTATTATAATTCAGGGCAATTCATTGTACTTGTCTGGCATTTATAAAATTCTCATCATAGTATTAGAGTAAGAACCCATTTCCTAGGAAGTATTGTTGTAATAAACTGTAATTAGTGGGTTGTAAACAGCCGTAATTCATTTTTGGAAGGAAAAGGCATGTGGACAGCTAAATATTTGTGAGCCGGTCTGCTCGCTGGAGCATTTCCATCAGCTGGATGCGCACCTGGAGCGCGGGGCTCCTGCAGGCCACAGCCGGACTCCTCAGCTCCAGGCTGCCTTTCACGGAGACCACTGGTTTTTCCACTGGTTTTCTACTTCCACAGAGGACAGTCCCAGCGCTCCATCTCGATGCAGCCTCTGTTGTTATACAGCGTGCTCATCCGGATAGCCAGCGAGAGGCACTCTTGGCGGCCCACCTGGAAGAGGAAGCGGGGCAGGTGCCCGCCGGCCGGGCTCCCCACGACACGGTGTGAGACCTCGGGCTACAACACGGGACCCGGGCGCTGCTCCGACCCCTCGTGTCTTGTGTTGCAGCCGGAGGGACGCAAGTCCGCAGCAGAGCCTGCTCCCCGCCGGCGCGGGACTCGGCAGCGGGAAGGAAGGTGGGTGTGAGCTCTATAGGGTGGCCTGGGGGCAGCCCCTGCTCCGACCCCTTCCCGGTCCGCGATCAGTCTCGGTGCAGGGCTTCGTTCACCTCCAGTCCGCGTTGGGTCCCGCGTGCCGGTTGCCTGGGGCGCGCAGCCTGCTTTGAGCAGGGCTTTGAGGCCTCTCTCTGTTCCTCACACGCAGTGCCCCCAACCCAGCTCAGGTGACCACAGTGAGGCTTGAAGGGCCTCAAGAAAGTTTCTCCCCCAACGTCTCTTGCATTGGTGGGAAAGCCCACCGTTAAATCCGCGTTCCTGCTGGTGGACAACAGACATTGCTTTTTTAGTTGTTTCTTAAATGTATTTTCCTGCAAGGTGGTAGATTAAACCATTGCAGGCATCAGCTGGGTTTCATTGGCTACATTCTTCTCCAACATGGCAGGGACTTGAGACGGAAATGGAATCTGATGGTGAATTTCCATAGGGAAAAAGCTCCAACAGAGGACCCTCCAACTGGAGGTGGGAGGCATCAAAGGCAAGCGCCTTCACCATCTCAGCACAGGCTGGAGCTGTGGACACGGGTCCAGAGAGCTGTAAGCTGGGGTCTGTGGGTCACATTTCTGCAGTGCACCTGCCCCCACCCCCCAAGTAGTGGCTTTCAGCCAGATCTGATCAATCCCCACCCGCCCCCCCACAACTGGGTGTGTTTCTTCCACAGCCACCCAGTCCTCAGTACAAATCATCTGTTCATTCCTTCACTTTTTTGCTGGCCTCATGGTGCTCATAAAGCCACCTATTTTAGAAGGAACTTACTAGGTTTTAAATATAATCCGTTCAGCATCTTTCCTTCTCTTGACTGATTTGGAGGGCAGTGGAATAAAGTGAGAGACTCTATTTAAATGAACTGAAGGGGAAACCAGGTGGCTGAGAAGGTTGAGATGAAATGGTGGTTTTCAGCTGGTCCTGGAATTCTTCCCAGGCAATGCGTTTATTTAGGAAAATACCTTGGGATGGAAAGTGGTTTGGCCAGACATCAAGGAATCAGTAGAAACACTTAGATTGCCTTGTATTAGAAATGAACAATTCTTTGGAGGTGGGAAGAACAGGAAAGGAAGGAGAAGCAAAGAGAATAGGTCACATGGTGGAGGGTTTATTGTGCAATCTGAAGCAGTTTGCGTGGCTGAAGAAGAACCTCAGCCTGTATCCCCTGGTGTTCACTAATGTCTGTTACACCCACAAAGGCCTCATCTGAATGGGGTTCTGTTAGTTTCTTGGTTTTGTTGGAACTTGGCGGAAGGGGCCGGGTTTCATATTCATGGCACATGTGAGGTGGCCTGATGATTTGTAAACTGAGCTAATTTAGGACAGATGTTAATTTGGAGAGGCATGCTCATGATTCAAGAAATTTAAGAAGTCTTGGTGGGGAGGAATGGTGGTTAGCTTTATGTGTTAACTTGGCTGAGCAGCAGTGACCAGGTATTTGGTCAAATTCTATATGTTTCTGTGAAAGAGTCTTTGTTGGATGAGATTAACATTTAAATGCTTGGACTTCAAACCAGTAAACCTTCCAGGGTGAGTCAGCCTCATCCATTCCTTGAAGCCTTACTAGAACAAAGACTGACTTCCTTTGAGTTAGAAGAAATTCTCCCAGCAGACTGCGTTTGGAGTTGAATGACAGCTCTTCCCCTAGTCTTCAGTTTGCTAGCCTACCCTGCAGATTTGAAATTTGTTATGCCTGTACAATCACATGTGCCAATTAAAAAAGAAATCTCTCTATATATATATGTATGTATACACATCCTACTGGTTTTCTTTCTCTGGAGACCCTAACACAGGAGAGGATATCAGATTTCCATAGATAGCGGATGAGGGTCTGAGACAATCTTATCTAGATTATTTGAGACAGGAAGACTCTGCTGATGTAGAGGTGAAGACTTATTTTTTTTCTTAAATTGATTTCCAGTTTAATTCCATTGTGGTCAGAGAACATATTTGGTATGATTGCAATGCTTGAAATTTATTGACTTGTTTAATGGCCCGATAAATAGTCTGTATTGGTGAATATTCCATGTGCACTTGAAAAAAATGTTTTCTGCTGTGGTTAGGTGGGGTGTTCTATAAGTGTCAATTAAGAAATCTTTGTGGATGGTGTTTTTTCATATTTTTTTATGCTTATTAATATTTCTGTCTGCTTCTCCTAAAGATTACTGAGAGACGTGTTGAATACCCAAGTAAGATGAAAGATTTGTTTGGTTCTGTCATTTTCTGTTTTAGCTATTTGTATGTGAAAACTTGTTGTTGGGTGCATATATTTAGGCTTGTCATGTCCTGTAAAATGGATCCTTTTATCATTATGAAGTATTCCTCTTTCACTGGTGATTATCCTTGTCTTGAAGTCTACTTTGTTATTAACATAGCTGCACCTACTTTATTCTGATTAGCATTTGTGTAGCATGTATCTTTCAACCTGTGTCTACTTATATTTAATGTGTAACTCTTATAAAATGTATTTGACTCTTTTATTAAAAAATACAAATGATCTTCTATTGGAGTGTCTAGTTCATTTACAGTTACTCTAATTACTCATATGGTTGGTTTAACCATTTTGTTCCTATTTTCTATTTGTCCCATCTGTTCTTTGTTTCTTGTTTCATGCTCTCTCTTGAATTAATCAAGCTCATTCTGGTGTTCCATTTTGTCTCTTTTATTTGCTTTTTAGCTATACTTCTTGGCAGATAGTTAATTTAGTGCCTGTTCAAGGGGTTATAGTATGAAGCCTTGCTGCTGCTGCTGCTGCTAAGTCGCTTCAGTCGTGTCCGACTCTGTGCAACCCCATAGACGGCAGCCCACCAGGCTCCCCCGTCCCTGGGATTCTCCAGGCAAGAACACTGGAGTGGGTTGCCATTTCCTTCTCCAATGCATGAAAGTGAAAAGTGCAAATGAAGTTGCTCAGTCGTGTCTGACTCTTCGAGACCCCATGGACTGCAGCCTACCAGGCTCCCCAGTCCATGGGATTTTCCAGGCAAGAGTACTGGAGTGGGGTGCCATTGCCTTCTCTGAGTATGAAGCCTTAAGTTATGACAATTGATCTTGAATTCAGTCATACCACTATACAAACAATATAAGAATCTTACAATTGTATTTAACTTTGTTTCTTATTTAGTGCTATTTTTGTTGTATATTTTACTTATATATTTGTTATAAACCCCTCCATACATTGTTACTGCTTTTACTTTAAATAGTTTTCCAAAATCTTTCACTTTTGAAATAGTTACAGACTCACAGGAAGTTGCAGAAGTAGTAGAATCCTGTGTATCCTTGACCCATATTCCTTCAGCGGTGACACATTACCTTTATGCGATATAGACACCAGGAAATTGATACTGGTACCGTACTGTTAACTTTGCCTAGTTCAGATTTTACCAGTTTTCAATAATGAGTTTGTATGTATGTGTATGTATGTTTCTATGCCGTTTTACCACACATATAGATTTGTGTTACTATATAATCAAGGTATAAAGCTGCTCCATCAATACCGAGGAATTCCCTTCTGCTACCCCTTTCGTAGTCACGCTCCCCCTCTCCATTCTCTGTTGTCTGGCAACCAGTAATTTGTTCTCCATTTCTGTAGTATTGACATTTTAAGAATGTTGTATAAATGGGGTCATACAGTATGTAATCTTTTTCGTTTGGCTTTTTCCACTCAGAAGAATGCCTCTGAGAGCCATACAATATGCATCATATATCAGTAGTCTACTCCTTTTTATTGCTGAGTAGTATTTCATTTCACCATAGTTTGTTTCTCTATGTACACACTGAAGGACTTTTGGGCTGTTTCCATATTTTGGCTATTTTGAATAAAACTGTTATGAACATTCGTATACAGGTTTTTGTGTGGGCATAAATTTTCATTTCTCTGGAATAAATGTCCAAGTGTGTGAGTACTGGGTCAAATAATAAGAATATATTCAGTTTTATAAGAAATTGCCAAACTGTTTTCCAGATTGGTTGTCCCATTTCACATTCCCACTAGCCTTGTATGAGAGATTCAGTTTCTTCACAACCTCACAGCACTTATTATTTTTATTTTAGTCATCCTAATAGATTTGTCATGATGTTTCATTGTGGTTTTAATTTGCATTGCTCTAATGGCTAATGATGTTAAACAACTTTTTAATGTTTGTTTTCCATCCATAAATCTTTTCAGTGAAATTTTTGTTAATGTCTCTTGCTCATTTTTCTCATTGGATTGTTTACTTTACTACTGTTGGGTTTGTGAATTTTTTGTATGTTCTAGATACAAGTCCTTACATAGTTTGCAAATATTTCCTTCCAGTCTGGGTCTTGCCTTGTCATCGTCTTGTAGCTCAGTTGGTAGAGAATCCATCTGCAATGCAGGAGACCCTGGTTCAATTCCTGGCTCGGGAAGATCTCCTGGAGTAGGGGGATAGGCTATTCACTCTAGTATTCTTGGGTTTCCCTTGTGGCTCAGCTTGTAAAGAATCCACCTGCAATGTGGGAGACCTGGGTTTGATCCCTGGGTTGGGAAGATCCTCTGGAGAAGGGAAGACTACCCACTCCAGTATACCGACCTAGAGAATTCCATGGACTGTATGGTTCACGGGGTCGAAAAGAGTCAGAAACGACTGAGCAACTTTCACTTTTCATGGTCTTTTATAGAGCAAAAAAGTTTTTAATTTTGATGAAGTTTAATTTATTAATTTGTTCTTTTAGGAATTATACTTTTGATGTCATGACTAATCACTAGTGATGCTGAATTTAGCACTAGATTTCAAAGAGTTTCTCCTATGTTTTCTTCCAAAAATCTTACAGTTTTACCTTTAAACCTATGGCTCATTATCAATAGTTAGGTGTGAGGTTTTGATCAAGGTTTTTTGTTTTGTTTTGCCATTTGCTCCAGCACCATTTGCTGTCTAGACTATCCTTTCTCCATTGAATTGCATTTCGACTTGGGTCAGAAAATGATGGGCATGTTTGTACAAGTCTATTTCTGGGTTCTTTGTTCTGTGTCATCAATCTTTGTGTTCATTCCTCCAGCAGTACCACACTGTCTTCGTTACTGTAGCCATATAGTAAGTTTAAAAATTCCTCCCAGTGTATTCTTCTTGTCAAAACTGTTCTGGTTCTTCTAGGTCCTTTCCTTGTCCATATACATTTTAGAATAAGATTGTCTTCCTTTGTTTTTAAAAGAGAAACACTTAAAATAGTCTTTTATGTTTACCATATCTTTACCATTTCCAGGACTACTTCTTACAGGTCTAGGTCTTTATAGGATCATTTGCTTTTAGCATTTTTTTTTTTTTAACAGTGTAGTTCTGTTGGGATAAATTTTAGTTTTGTCTGAAAATGTCTGTGGGTTTCCCAGGTGGCTCAGTGGTAAAGAATCTGGCTGCTAATGCAGGAGATGCAAGTTCAGTCCCTGAGTTGGGTAGATCCTCTGGAGGAGGAAGTGCCAACCCACTCCAGAATTCTTGCCTGGAAAATCCCATGGACAGAGGAGCCTGATGGGATACAGTTCATGGACTTACAAAGAGCTGGACATGACTTAGTGACTGAGCACATGCAGACACACAAATGTCTCTGATTTCTTTTCATTTTTGAAGGATATTTGAACTGGGTATAGTGTTCTAAATCAACTAATATTTTCTCTTAGCACTTTGACGATGTTCTACTGCCTGGTGGTTTCATAGCTTCTGATGAGAAGTTAGTCGTTATTGATATTGTTCCCCTGAATGTAATACGCCCCCCTCCCCACACTGACTGTTTTAAGACGTTTCTCTTTCTCTTTGGTTTTCTGAAGTTTGACTGTAATGTGCCTCATCCTGTTTGGGATTCATTTAGATTCTCATATGTAGATTGTCATATTTCATTCATTTTTGAAAAATTTCATTTACTATCTCTAAATATATTTCCTCCCCATTCTTTTTCTGGGCCTCCATACATATATATTGGACTGATAGTGTCCCCAGATGTTCTTGCTTCTTATAATTATTATTGTCTCTATGTAGTTCATTTTGGATCCTTTGTATTGTCCTATCTTTGGTTTCACTGGTCAGTTCTTCTTCTGTGTCCAGTCTTCAGCTAAACTCTCCAATGAATTCTTTATCAAGATACTGGATTTTCAAATTCTATAAAGAATTATTTGGTTCTTGTTAAGAGTTTCTCTTTTGGAATTTGCCATCTGTTCACCTATCTTATATATTTTTCTCTTAATTTGTTAACATTTTATAGTAGTTATTTTTAAGATCCTTATTTGGTAATATGAGTATCTGAGTCATTCATTTGTCTGCTTACTGTTTTCCCTCTTGATTATGGATCACATTTTCTAGTAATTTTTTCTGAATGCTGAACGTTGTAAATGAGCCATTGTAAAGACTCTGGGCTGTATTGTCTTTACCTGAAGATTGTTAAGTTTTATTCTGTCAAGCAGTTAAATTACTTGCAAAGTCAGATATTCTTGATCTTATAGCTGCTTGGTGTTAGAAAAATATATATCTATTCTTATTTTGGGAAAGAGTAGAGTAATTCCTCAGGACCAAGAAAGAATGCCTGTTTTAGGGTCTAGGAGCTCATATGGATGTAGTTGAAAAATGATGTAGACACAGGTTTCCGTGAATTTATTGAAAGAGAATCTCTTAAGATTCTAGTCTAATTCCAGTCATTTTAGGTATCAATATTCTGGTTAGAGGTCTGAAATCTTGACCTGTTCTGAAACACATCTCATTAGTCACTTCAAGTGATTCTCAACATAATTCTTAAATCTTTGTATCACAGGTCCTTATTACACATAAGAAAAGCTTGTATTACAAGCTATCTCATATAACAAATGAGAAAAGCTTGCAAATAAGTTATCCACAAAGATGTTTGTTGCACCATTATTTATAATACCAATAAAAGGGAAAATAACCCAAATGGCTGTCAGACATGATCAATTAAATGATTTAACCATAAATTCTATACCACAGAATGCTGTACAAATAATATATCTAGATTTAAGGGCAAAGGAAATGTGTCCATTCTATATTACATGAGAAAAGTTTACTAAACAGAGTATGTAATATGATCCATTGCCCATTAACAAAATATTGGAATGTATAGAAAAAAGTATGCATATATACACATAGTTTTTAATTTTTAATTTTATTGTTTAAGTTAATTTATTTTAATTGGAGGATAATTACAATATTGTGATGTTTTGTCATATATCGACATGAATCAGCCATGGGTGCACATGTGTCCCCCCATCCTGAACACCCTTCCCACCTCCCTCCCCATCCCATCCCTCTGGGTTGTCCCATAGCACCAGCTTTGAGTGCCCTGCTTCATGCATCAAACTTGCACTGATCATCTGTTTTACATATGGTAATATACATGTTGGAGAAGGCAATGGCACCCCACTCCAGTACTCTTGCCTGGAAAATCCCATGGACGGAGAAGCCTGGTAGGCTGCAACCATGGGGTTGAGAAGAGTCGGACACACCTGAGCAATTTGACTTTCACTTTTCACTTTCATGCATTGGAGAAGGAAATGGCAACCCACTCCAGTGTTCTTGCCTGGAGAATCCCAGGGACAGGGGAGCCTGGTGGGCTGCCGTCTATGGGGTCGCACAGAGTCGGACATGACTGAAGCGACTTAGCAGCAGCAATATACATGTTTCAATGCTGTTCTCTCAAATCATCCCACCCTTGCCTTCTCCCACAAAGTCCAAAAGTCTGTTCTTTACATCTGTGTCTTTTTTGCTGCCTTACATATAGGATTGTCATTACCATTTTTCTAAATTACATATATATGCATTAATACACTATTGGTCTTTCTCTTTCTGACTTACTTCACTCTGTATTTCATCCACCTCATTGGAACTGACTCAAATGTGTTCTCTTTTATAGTTGAGTAATATTCCATTGTGTATATGTAGCACTACTTCCTTATCCATTCGTCTACCGATGGACGTCTAGGTTGCTTCCATGTCCTGGCTATTGTAAACAGTGCTGCAATGAACATTGGGGTACGTGTGTCTCTTTCAGTTCTGGTTTCCTCAGTGTGTATGCCCAGCAGTGGGATTGCTGGGTCGTATGACAGTTCTATTTCCAGTTTTTTAAGGAATCTCCATGCTGTTCTCCATAGTGGCTGTACCAATTTGCATTCCCACTAACAGTATATACACATATTTTTAAGAAAACATTATCTTATTGTCTTATGTTGTTGTCATTCAGTCGCTAAGTTGTGTCTGACGTTTGTGACCCCGTGGTCTGCAGCATGCAAGGCTTTCCTGTCCTTCATTATCTCCCAGAGTTTGCTCAAATTCAGGTCCGTTGAGTTGATGATGCCATCCAGCCATCTCATCCTCTGTTTGCCCCTTCTCCTGCCCTCAATCTTTCACAGCATTAGGGTCTTTTCAAATGAGTCAATTCTTTGTAACAGGTGGTCAAAGTATTGGAGCTTCAACTTCAGCATCGGTCTTTCCAATGAATATTCAGGACTGATTTCCTTTAGGATTGACTGGTTTGATTTCCTTTCTGTCCAAGGAACTCTCAGGAGTCTTCTCCTGCACCACAACTCGAAAGCATCAATTCTTTGTCACTCAGCCCTCTTTATGGTCCAAGTCTCACATCTGTACATGACTCCTGGAAAAACTATAGCTTTAACTATATGGAGCTTTGTTGGCAAAATGATGTTTCTGCTTTTTAATATGCTGTTTAGGTTCGTCATGGCTTTCCTTCCAAGGAGCAAGCATCGTTTAATTTCGTGGCTGCAGTCACCATCCGCGGTGATTTTAGAGCTGAAGAAAATAAAGACTGTCACTGTTTCCATTGTTTCCCCATCTATTTGCCATGAAGTGATGTGATCAGATGCCATGATCTTAGTTTTTGAATGTTAAGTTTTAAGCCAGCTTTTTCACAGTCCTCTTTCACCATCATCAAGAGTCTCTTAATTCCTCTTTGCTTTCTGCCGTTAGAATGGTGTCATCTGTATATCTGAGGTTATTGATATTTCTTCCGGCAATCTTGATTCCATTTTGTGCTTCATCCAGCCCAGCATTTCGAATGATATAGTCTGTGTAGAAATTAAATAAACAGAGTGACAATATACAGCCTTGACGTACTCCTTTCCCAATTTTGAACCAGCCAGTTATTCCATGTCTGGTTCTAACTGTTGCTTCTTGACCTGTATACAGGTTTCTCAGGAGACAGGAAAGGTGATCTGGTATTCCAGTTTCTTTAAGAATTTTCCACATGACCAAAGGCTTTAGTGTAGTCAATGAAGCAGAAGTACATGTTTTTCTGGAACTCTCTTGCCTTTTCGATGATCCAATGGATGTGGGCAATTTGGTCTCTGATTCCTCTGCCTTTTCTAAATCCAGCTTGTACGTATGTAAGTTCTCAGTTCATGTACTGCTGAAGCTTAGCTTGAAGGATTTTGAGCATTACTTTGCTAGCATGTGAGATGAGTGCAATTGTACAATAGTTTGAACATTCTTTGGCATTGCCTTTTTGGGGGATTGGAATGAAAACTCGGAGAGGCAATGGCACCCCACTCCAGTACTCTTGCCTGGAAAACCCCATGGACGGAGGAGCCTGGTAGGCTGCAGTCCATGGGGTCGCGAAGAGTCAGACATGACTGAGCGACTTCACTTTCACTTTTCATTTTCCTGCATTGGAGAAGGAAATGGCAACCCACTCCAGTGTTCTTGCCTGGAGAATCCCAGGGACGGAGGAGCCTGGTAGACTGCCGTCTATGGGGTCGCACAGAGTCGGACACAACTGAAGTGACTTAGCAGCAGCAGCAGCAGCAGCAGCAGGAAAGAAAACTGACCTTTCCCAGTCCTGTGGCCATTGCTGAGTTTTCCAAATTTTCTGGCATACTGAGTGCAGCACGTTTACAGCATCATCTTTTAGGATTTGAAATAGCTCAGCCAGAATTCCGTGACCTCCACTAGCTTTGTTGTAGTAATGCTTCCTAAGGTCCACTTGACTTCACACTCCAGGATGTCTGGCTCTATTTAAAATTTTTAACTTTAAATTGTTAATATTTTCATTGAGGATCCCCAAGACCATACATTGTTTAATGATTCATTAATAGGATTCACAGAGCTCAGAAAAGCAGTTATATTCATGGTTACAGTTTATTACAGCAAAAGGATACATATTAAAGTCAGCCAAGCAGAAAAGTGCACAGGATGGAGTCCGGGAAAAACCAGGACAAGCTTCCAATTCTCACCCAGTGAAGTCACAAAGAAAGTGCTTAATTCTGCCAGAAACAAGATGTGACAATGCATGTGCAGTGTTACCAACCAGGGAAGCTCAGAACTGGGTAAGATCACTGAGTCTTGGTGTCGTGGGACACCAAGGCCCTGGGACACATAGGTATGCAGACCCCACATCCCATAATCACACTGTTAGCATAAATGATCTGGTATGGCCCAAGGCTTTAGCCATATAAAGACACTCATATCAGGCAGGCTACTCCAGAGGCTCAACAGACAAACTCTAAGAACTGGGCCAAAGGCAAGTCCTGAAGAGCTTGAGAATATGTGGATTTGAGCAGCCCAAGTCTGCTAACTCCTTTTAAAAGATAATTAATTAATTACTTTGGCTGTGCTGGGATCTTTAGTTGCAGCATGTGGACTCAGCTATGGCATGTGGAATCTAGTTCTTTGCCCAGGGATTGAACTTGGGCCCTCTGCATTGGGATCTCAGAGTCTTAGCAGTTGCATCACCAGAAAAGTCCCCTGCTGAGTTAACTCATTATTGCATGATACTTATCTCGTTTTCAGTGTTTTGCAATAACCACACATTGCTTTTATCTTCACAAAGTAATTAATTCCATTCTGCAGAAAAGGAAATGCATCAGAAATGTTTGCTCCTGGCCTTCTAATATTGTTTGATGTCACCAAATTCAAACTCATCTGTAACAACCTTTTCAGCTGCCCAAAGTGGCATCTCAATAACTATAGATGAAACATATCATTATAAATAACTTTCCTTGCCAAGAATGATCCGAACTTTACAAATAGTCTCATGAATTTATGCCAGAGAAGACTAGGAGCCAACTCTCTTACTTCATTTAGAAGAAAACCTTAGTCCATGGCACCAAATGCTTGGAAAATCACAAACAGCTACATAGGAAGGTGATTGAAAGAAGTATTTGTCTCCCTAGCTACTGGAAACTCATAATTTAGAACCATTTAGTTCTGGTGACTGTGTTGTGAATTTAGGGATCAAGGATTTCAGAAGCCTGGCTCACTGAGACTTCATTTGCAGACCATTTTGATCATGGACTCAGATTGGTCATGAGCAAAAATACTCTCTCATCCTTTTCAGTCATTGCCATGTTTTCCTGGCTAGCAAAGAATAGAATAGATGCTTACTGGAGGAAAAATTCTGTGCCAAGCACTTAGCTTACATTCAGCCTTCACAACAACTTTGTAGACTATATGTTAATCATCCCCACTTGATAGAGAAGGAAACTGAGAATCTATACAAGTCTCAGGACAAGGACAATGGGACAAAAATGAAAGAGAGTTCTTTTTGTTATGATATTCGTTGAAGAAATACCAGTAAAGTCACACATTTCGAAATTCTCACAACCCAGCAGGAGTGGCCACAGCATTTGGAAACTACCTCTTATATCCAACTGTCATGTTTCACCATCACGGAAAGGACAGAAGTATATCAATATTTTAGGATAAAATTTTTTCTATCTCAAATAGAGAAAAATGGCATAATCTAAAGAAAAGTCTTAAAAAAGAGAGAATAGTACTAAGAAATATTCTCTTAGTGCTTGACAAAGTGTGAAGTTGCCAGTGCTTCCTTAACATTTTGAATTTAAATCTGATTGTGAGCTAAGTTTCAAGGGGGTGACAAATTCTGAACAAGTCGATTGAAACTCAGTAAACAGTTGCTCCATCCTACTCCTCAGCAGTTAATTATAGCAAGAACCCTGCTTCCAGGGAAGTGTTGTTATAATAAATTATAATTAGTGGTTTGAAGCAGATACTTTTCCCTTAAAAAAAGAATGTATGTACCAGAGTTAAGAACTTTGTTGGCACCGTACCTTTTGAGTTAGAAAAGAGTTATGGGAGAAAATTGGTTATTCTTTTGGCAGCCAAGAAAACCTGTCAGTCAAGACTCTGAGTCAAGAGCTCCAAATATTCAAAAAGGAGAGAATGAACCTGGTAGAATGTTCAGGTGTGGAAAGGCCCTGGGTGCCTTGGCAAATGTTCTGCCTTGCTTAATACCGAACGCTAATTGATGATCTCTGCTGATTGCTGTTGGTTTTAAAGCTGCCTTCAGATTAGGCTTTCTCTGCTGCAGAAAATGTGGCAGTTAAAAAGTGCTTTAATATCACCGAGAATGGGCCCAGGAGCACCATAGATGGCTCCATGAGCTCCAAAATAATGACAGATACGGGGCCGTGGAAAGAGCTCAAGGTGGGTAAATGGCTCCGCACACCAAGTTTTAAACAAAGGCTCAGAGCTCAGCAGAGGATAATTTGACAGCCAAGATCTTTCTCCACGAGGCTCCTCTCTTACCTCCACGCAGGCCACCTTTGCTCCCTTCCTCTTGCCTTTCTTTCCCTTTGCTCTTGGAACTTCCTTCCACTGCTCTCCAGGAGCCCTGGGTTCTACTGTCACTGATGGAAACTTTCTGCAATGCCATCCCCGCAAAGAGCTTGGCCAAATCCATTTATTTCTAGAGTGATGGGAAATAGGAGTAACCCAAGGGTGGGTAGGGGCTGGGTATTTTGTTGGCTCCCCCCTTCTCTCCCATTCTGCGCCCTCAAAGCACGGCTTCTGACCACTTCTATAGGGTGTATCAGCTGTTGTTGTTACAGCGACTTAGCAGTCACTAAGTTGTGTCCAACTCTTTGCAGCCCCTTGGACTGCAGCACGTGCGTCAGGCCTCTTGGTCGCTCACGATCTCCTGGAGTTTGCCCAAGTTCATGTCCATTGAGTTGATGATGCCATCCAACCATCTCATTCATTCTCTTGTCTCTTCCTTCTCCTCCTGCCTTCAATCTTTCCCAGCATCAGAGTCCTTTCCTGTGAGTTTGCTCTTTCCACCAGGTGGCCAAAGTATTGGAGCTTCAGCGTCAGTCTTTCCAATGAATATTCAGTGTTGATTTCCTTTAGGATTGACTGATGTGATCTCCTTGCTGTTCAAGGGACTCTCAAGAGTCTTCTCCAGCTCCGTAGTTTCAAAATATCAATTCTTTGACACTCAGCCTTCTTTATGGTCCAACTCTTACATCCATACATGACTACTGGAAAAATCGTAGCTTTGACCTTGTCAGCAAAGTGATGTTTCTGGTTTTTAATGCGCTGTCTAAGTTTGTCATATCTTTTCCTCCAAGGAACAAGCATCTTTTAATTTTGTGGCTACAGTCGCCATTTCAACAGTGCGTGAACTGTGAAGAGAATTCCAGAAAAACATCTATTTCTGCTTCATTGACTATGCTAAAGCCTTTGATTGTGTGGATCACAACAAACTGGAAAATTCTTAAAGAAATTGGAATACCAGATAACCTTTCCTGTCTCCTAAGAAACCAGTATAGAGGTCAAGAAGCAACAGTTACAACCAAACATGGAATAACCGGCTGGTTCCAAATAGGGAAAGGAGTATGTCAGGCTGTATATTGTCACCCTGCTTATTTAACTTATATGCAGAGTACATCATGAGAAACGCTGGGCTGGAAGAAGCATAAGCTGGAATCAGGATTGCGGGGAGAAATATCAATAACTTCAGATATGCAGATGACAGCACTCTTATGGCAGAAATTGAAGAACTAAAGAGCCTCTTGATGAAAGTGAAAGGAGAGTGAAAAAGTTGGCTTAAAGCTCAACATTCAGAAAGCTAAGATCATGGCATCTGGTCCCATCACTTCATGGCATATAGATGGAGAGACAGTGGAAACAGTGGCAGACTTTATTTTGGGGGGCTCTGAAATCACTGCAAATGGTGATTACAGCCATGAAATTAAAAGATGCTTGCCCCTTGGAAGAAAAGTTATGACCAACCTAGATAGCATATTAAAAAGCAGAGACATTACTTTGCCAATAAAGGTCTGTCTAGTCAAAACTGTGGTTTTTCCAGTAGTCATGTATGGATGTGAGAGTTGGACTATAAAGAAAGCTGAGCACCAAAGAATTGATGCTTTTGAACTGTGGTGTTGGAAAAGACTCTTGAGAGTCCCTTGGACAGCAAAAAGATCAACCAGTCAATCCTGAAGGAAATCAGTCCTGAATATTCATTGGAAGGACTGATGCTGAAGCTAAATCTCCAATACTTTGGCCGCCTGATGGGAAGAGTTGACTCATTGGAAAAAACCCTAATGCTGGGAAAGATTGAAGGCGGTAGGAGAAGGGGATGACAGAGGATGAGATGGTTGGATGGCATCACCGACTCAATGGGCATGAGTGTGAATAAATTCCAGGAGTTGGTGATGGACAGGGAGGCCTGGCATGCTGCAGTTCTTGGGGTTGCAAAGAGTCGGACATGACTGAGCGAATGAACTGAACAGTCACCATCTGCAGTGATTTTGGATCCCAAGAAAATAAAATCTGCCACTGTTTCCATTTTTTTGGCTCCATCCTTCCCTCCCATTCTGTGCCCTCAAAGTCTGACTTCCGATGACTTCTATAGGCTGTGTCTGCTGGGTGTTATCTTATTGCTTGGCTTCTGATGATATTGGTTAGTGGGTGGCACCAGCAGCAGATTAGAGGATGAGAAGGGAATGTGGTGGAGATATTTACTCTCTGTCCCTGCCACAGCCCAGCAGCTCGGCTCCCATCAAGCAGACCCTCTGCCATGGCTGCAGCTCTCACTGGGTTCTGTTAACAGCCCCCGCCCCTTGCCCTTTGAGGCTTGAGGATTTAATGCGTCTCCTCTATGTCCCTTGGTTCTTCTCTGTGCGTCTCAGTTCCCTTAACTCTCCTGACTGTAAATAGTCCCTTTAAATTCTCTTCATTTGGAGCAGCCATCAGCTGACAGGACCCTGACTCATGCCTGCACAACTTAGGGCCTTGCCGCAGACATGATTAAGGCAAGCATCAGGTACCTTACCTAGTGGGAGGCTCAGTGGTCGCCTGACCCTCCCACAGCCAGGTGCTGCCTCCCGCTGCCATGCTTAGGTTCCAGCGAGCCTTTCGTCCTGTAGCCTTCCCAGGTTCCAGCTTACATATGTCGTGGGGCCATGATCTTGGAAAGGTCGAAAGGAACAAACAATGGGGATAAAGAGAATCTTGCTACAGCCCTGTTTCTTTCTT
This sequence comes from Bison bison bison, assembly GCF_000754665.1. Lineage (NCBI taxonomy): Eukaryota > Metazoa > Chordata > Mammalia > Artiodactyla > Bovidae > Bison > Bison bison. The sequence goes on from NW_011494858.1 coordinate 2,270,394, forward strand.
AGTCTGCTAAACTTCTGGACTGTGTTACCCACCAGACCTTGGTTTTCTTGCCTCCTTTTCAATCCCTGTCTCTGTTCCATTTATTACCTTCAGAATTGCTCTACCGAAACTCATTTTTTTTAAAGTCACCAAGTTCCAGGTCACAAAGTCCAGGTAACACAGTCTCCTTAAGGCTTATCTTTACTCTCCCTCCCTAAACTCTGGATACATTGTGTACTGAATTCCTGATCCCTGGCTTTGTGTGTGTGTGCGCGCGTGAGGATGTGCATATGTGTTGTGGAAGTAAAGGTGTGTGTATTTCTGTATTGTTCTATATCATCTAGTGGTCCATGGCCTCTCTGCTCAATTTTGACTGACTTTGGGGGCACAATGAGGCCCCAATACTGTTCCTTATATATAATAGGACCTTATGAAATGTTGGATCCTGGGGGGCTATGGTCCATTGGGTCCTGAAGAGTCAGACATGACTGAGCGACTACATATGCATGCACACAATGAAATGTTAGTTGACCTCTGTGTCAGGCAGAATAATGCCCCCCCAAAGATGTGCACTTTCTCACCCCAGGAAGCTGTGACTATGCTCTGTTGTACGGCAAGGATAATAAGGTTGATGGAATTAAGGCTGCTAATTTGCTGACCTTAAAATGGGAGAGTATTATGAATTATCCTAGTGGGCCTAATATAATCACAAACGTGCTTAAAAGTGGGAGAGAGTGGCAGAAGGTGAGAGTGATGTGATGTAAGAAGGATTCAACCTCCTTTACTGACTTTGAAGGTGAAGGAAGGGGGCACAAGCCAGTGAGTGAGGGTAACTTCCAGAAGCTGGAAAGAACAAGGAAATGGATTCCCCTCTAGAGTCTTCAGAAAGGAATATAGTCCTGCTGACACCTTGATTTTGACCCACTGAGAGCTGTGTTAGACTTCAAATTCTCATAATTGTAAAATAATACATTTGGGGACCTCCCTGGTGGTCCAGTGGCTAAAAGTCTGAGCTTCCCATACAGGGAGCCTGGATCCAATCCCTGGTCAGGGATCTAGATCCCACAGGCCACAACTAAAGACCCTGCAGGCCTCAACTAAAACCTGGAGCAGCTAAATAAATAAATAAAAATTTTATTTTTAAAAAGAAGATAATACATTTGTATTGTTTTAAGCCACTAAAACTGTGATAATTTGTTATAGCAAAAACAGAAAATAATACAAGCTCCATGCAGAACTATGCACAGGACAGGAACTGGCAACAAGGACCAGAATGAACCAATCATGGGCTTGAGTCAGGGTGGGCTGTCACGTGTGCAGCGGTGGGACTCAGCTCAGCCTGGGGTTTTGGCCAGAAATGCAATGGGTTGGGGGTCCTTAGACACTCACAGGGCAGGAGTTTAAGTCCCTCACCCAAACTTTCGTCAGCCTGAAGGGAGCGTCATGGTGGGTGAAATGTGGTTGTATGTCCATGCGTGGGGCCTGGGTGAGTGTATGGGGTGGATATGCTGAGAGGGCTCTTCCTTGGAAAGAGCCATCGCACCTGTAAGGACACCTGCCTCGCTAGCCTCATGGGACATGTCACCCCTCGTCACAGGCCTCTCCTCTGCTAAGGCACAATGGTGTATAGCTTAAAGCCACCACTTTACATACTCTCCATGACTCTGGTGTGATATTGATAGCTTCAGTGAATGATGCTGGACTTGTGATCTCCAAAGAAGATTTAGCTTCGGGGCCAGGGATCAGGCTTGATCACTACTGAAGAGCTTTTGTGTAGCAGAGTTTTATTAAAGTGTGAAAAGAGACAGAGAAAGCTTCTGACACAGACATCAGAAGGGGGACGGAGAGTGCCCCCCTTGCTAGTTTTAGCAAGCTGCTTTATGTCTGTTAGAAAGCTATTAATCAGATAAGAGAGATACCGCGAGGCTGCGAGGTTTCACCAGGCCCCTCTCCCACAATATGCATTTTTGAGATAGGATGGCATGAGGTGTGTCATAAACAATCATAAAATAATTGATATGAATACTGGTTTGTTGAGCTATTATAACCCCAAGGTTTGAGAAAAGAAAAAAAGTTAGTCTTAGATGGAACCATTTTGAAGAAAGGCAAATTCCAAAGCAAATGCATAGTTTTATTAACATAGTTTAAGAAAAAAATATTTCAATAGAGAGTTTGTTCCCTCCTGCCTGTTTAAGGGAGAGATAAAAAAATGTCTGTCACTTGCAGCCTATTTTCTGTTTGGAAACCCCTGGCCTTCCTGCCTGTTACCCTCTCATTATGATGTAGGGAAAGGAACTGGGCCACAGACTCTCTTTCCCAATAACCTGAGCTAAAAAAAAACCAGGGTTTGGGTAGGGGGCCATGGAGGAGGTGAGGCCATGGCAGGCTTCACCGTGCAAGCCAAAGAGGGAGTTGCAGGTGGGGATGGTGGGTAATGGATGGAGGGAAGAGGAGAGACTGAGGCCCACAGGGGAGTAGCAGAGAACACAGCTCCTCTGCTTCCTCAGGACCTGACGGCTCCCACCTCTATTGCCTGCGATGCCCAGATGTACCTCAGTGTTTGCTCTAAAGTTCCTGTAGGAAAACTATATGCCAGCTATACTCTAAATAGCCTGTGCTTTAACAGACCAGTATTGTGTAGCTGTTGGAGCTTTACAATAAAAGCAAGTCTGAAATGGTTGGATGGCATCACCAATTCAATGAACATGAGTTTGAGCAAACTCCTGGAGATGGTGAAGGACAGAGGAGCCTGGCATGCTGCAGTCCATGGGGTCACAAAGAGTTGGACATGACTGAGTGTCTAAGCAACAACCACTAAAGTATGTGTGGGCCCCTAAGTTGACAGCATACCGTATTTGGGACCTAGAGACCAATAGCAGCCATAAGATGTTTGGAGACAGAATAGAGGAAGTGGAGGAGGAATGGGGAAGAAGTTCCCCTACTCTGATCCCTTTTACAACCTTTTGTCCACAGTTGCCAGAATGAGAACTGCGTGTCCGCTGTCCTTACCCCTTGGATTTAGTAGTTCCACAAAGTCTGATGTCTGAAGGACATGGTATAATATCATGGGGTTATGCCTGCCTGGGTCTGAATTCCAAATCTTTAAACCATGAGATGTGGAATCTCGAGCCAAGCTACTTAGCTTCTAGCATAATTTTAATTTCTTCATTTGTAAATGGGCAAAAGAATAGCATCTATCCATAGTGTTGCTGTGAATGAAAAATGGATTAATCCATATAAATGATTGGTCACAGCAGTTGCCATATAGGATGTGATCAGTGTCATAGGTTGATTTGTGTCCCCCAAAGCTATATGTAAGTCCTAACCCCCAGTACCTGTGAGGGTGACCTTATGGGGAAATAGGGTCTTTGCAAATGTTCAGAATCTTAAGGGAAGACCATCCTGAATTTAGAGTGGACTCAATGTCCAATGACCAGTGTCCTCAGAAGAGAAAGGAAAAGGAGATGAGGGACAAAAACATAAGACTTTAGAGATACGGGGAAGAAGGTCACATGAAGAAGGCAGAGATTGAACTGATGTGGCCTCAGCCGGAGTCTGCCAGAGGCCGTCAGAAGCTGGAAGAGACAAGAACGGATTTTCCTCGAGAGCCTTTGCGACCCCGTGACCCTGCTGTTATTTACCTTGACTTTGGACTTCTTACGTCCGTAACTAAGGGAATGAATTTCTGTTGTTTTGAGCTACCTGGTTTGCGGTAATTTGTTACAGCAACCCTAGGAAAGTAATGCAATCAGTGTGTTTTCTTTTGCTGTTTTAAAGGGCAGCCGTGTCCGCACAGTGGATGAAGGATAGTGGTGTTCACTTGCAGTTGGTAGCAGTGTCTTGATTTCCTGACGCCCTGTGTTCATTTACAAGAGAAGGATGACAGGCAGGATGGACAAATTCACAGAGTTGGTCTTCCTTCTTTTTTATTGTTAATATATATATTTTTTCTAGCTTTATTGAGATATAATTGACACATCACTTGCAGAAGTTTAAGGTATACAGAATAATGGTTTGACTTACATGTATTGTGAAATGATGACCTAAATAAATTTAGTTAGCATCCATCATCTCATAAAGATACAATAAAAAGAGAAAGCACATAAAATTTTTTTCCTTGTGTTGAAATCTCCAGGGATTTATTTTCTTAACTTTTGTATATATCACAGCAGTGTTAACTGTGTCATCATGCTATACATTATTTGTCTGTATTTATTTATCTAGTAATTGGAGGTTTATCTTACTTTGATTCTTGTCTTAATTTGATTCCTTGAAGAAGGAAAATACCATAGAAAGTATTTTGACAATGGTAGAGTAGGTTGTGGAGGAGGAAATGGCAACCCACTCTAGTATTCTTGCCTGGAGAATCCCATGGACAGAGGAGCCTGGCGGGCTACAGTCCATGGGGTCGCAAAGAGTCAGACAGGACTGAGCGACTGAGCATGCACAGAGTAGGTTGATGCACCCAGCACTTCCTCTGAGGCCAAACTAGAAGACTGGACAGAATAGCAGAGACATTTATTTGAAGGTAGAACCTGGAGCTCAGTAGACTAACTAACCAGAAGGAATAAAAAGGGAATTCAGATTCTGTCAGAAAAAAGATTCTGCTAAACTCCAAGACTTTGGCATTAACTGCATCCTGGGAGTAAGAATAAAAAAGAAATAGATCAGTCAGCACATCAGCTGAAACCATGTCAAGTTCTCTTAATCTCTTTTTGGATTAAGATGATCTGGAATTGAGAGCGCCTCTTAACTCCCTACCAGGAGCAAAAGTAAATCCTCTTTAAGCACATGTCTAGTGCTTAAAAATAATTACTAGGATACAAGAAATAAGACGATATGACCAAAAATAAAAGAAGCAATGGACAGTAGAAACAGGCCCACAGGAGATTCAGATAGTTAATAGATCAGATCTGGGGTTTAAAATAACTCTTCAAGGAGTTAGAAGATGATATTGAGAATTCTAGGTAACCCAAGAAAAATGGCAGGTGCATAAATCCAAATCACTGCATATATCCTCCAAAAAAGTATGCAGATCAATAAGAAGAACAAGTAAAACCGCATGTAACAGATACTTTTAGGAAGTAGGCAGTGGACAGAAAAACAACAAACTTCAAATAATCTGTCAGTATAAAAATCAACCCTAAATTCTGCCAGAGCCATCTCCCTAGGTTGTACCACAATCCTCCGTGGGAAGTGGTTTGGGAGAATATTTAATAATGGGTCATTGAAGACAGGCAGAAAAACGATCAAGAAAATGAAAATAAGATACCAAAGATGTAAAGGGGATCATGGAGAAAGTGGTTGAAATAGAAGACAGGCAAAGCAAATCTAATGTTCAAACTGTAATCCAAGATAATATTTTAGGGGAAAAAAGGCCTGAATCTACATGTTGATAAATCCCACTGGGGACTTGGAAAATTCACCCAGAATGGTAGATTCCAAGAAATAACAGTGAACTATCAGACTTCAAAGATAAAAAAAATAAATCCTCAGTGTCTTGAAGCAAAAAGAATTTCAAGGGCAAGAGAGTTAGACTAGCATCAGACTTCTCAAGAGCAACATACAAAGCAAAGCAAAAAAAGGAAGGCACTTATAAGAAATTCAAGGAAAGAAAAATGTTAACCAAAAATTTTGTATCTTGCCAAGCTTTCTTTTAAGTATCAAGGTTATAGAAGAAGAGTTTAAAATGTTCAAGAACTCAGAGAATTCTATGTTCAACGAACCCTTGCTGAATAAGAATGAGCTATAAAGGGATCAGTGGCAACTCACTCTACTATTCTTGCCTGGAAAATCCCATGGATGGAGAAGTTTGGCAGGCTACAGTCCATGGGGTTACAAAGAGTCGGACACAACTGAGTGACGGAGCACGTAAAGGGATCGAGTATATAAAGATGACAACAAAACCATGCACTTATTAGAAGAAAGTACAGGTATTTATAACCTGGATATAGGGAAAGACTTTCTAACTATCACTTAAAATATAGTATAATAAAAGAAATGATTGATTCATTTAACTACATTTATGGATGTGAGAGTTGGACTGTGAAGAAAGCTGAGCGCCAAAGAATTGATGCTTTTGAACTGTGGTGTTGGAGAAGACTCTTGAGAGTCCCTTGGACTGTAAGGAAGTCCAACCAGTCCATTCTGAAGGAGATCAGCCCTGCATGTTCTTTGGAAGGAATGATGCTAAAGCTGAAACTCTAGTACTTTGGCCACCTCATGTGAAGAGTTGACTCATTGGAAAAGACTCTGATGCTGGGAGGGATACGGGGCAGGAGGAGAAGGAGACGACAGAGGATGAGATGGCTGGATGGCATCACTGACTCGATGAACGTGAGTCTGGGTGAACTCCGGGAGTTGGTGATGGACAGGGAGGCCTGGCGTGCTGCGATTCATGGTGTCGCAAAGAGTCTGACACGACTGAGTGACTGAACTGAACTGAACTGAAAAAGAAAAAACAAGCTTTGCATGGTATAAACACAAAAAAACCTATAAGTAAACAATGAGTTACAAAGTGGGAGAAAATATTTGCAACATTTATTACAGATAAAGAGTTAGTCAAAGAAGTCAATAGAAAAATAGACTAAACGTATAAACAGACAATTCACACACAAAAAACATATTCAAAATCACTCATAATTAGAGGAATGCAAAACTACTATGAGTTACTATTTTATTGGCAAATACTATCAGATTGGCAAAAATTAAAAAATATAAAAACATACTGCTTGTAATGATGTGGACAAAGAGGAACTTTTATACATTACTAGTGTGAGTGCAAAAGCATGCACCTTTATGAAGGGGAATTTTGCATATCTCACAAAACTACACATGAGTTTGCTTTGTATCCAGTAGTCTCACTCTGTAAATTTACCCTAAATATACACATTCAATAATTTGAAAATGCGTATGTAAAATACTATATATTTTAGCATTGTTTGTGATTATAAATGTTGGAAATAACTTGTATATCCATGTAGAGAAGATTGGTTGCATAAATATAGGACATCCACACAATGGAATAAAGTACAGCTGAGAGAAAGAGGGAGAGAAACAGAATATCTTCAAAGAAATGGGAGTCTGAATTGCCTCAGGATTTCCAAAGACAACTTGGATGCTTAACTCAGTAAAACCGAATTCTGAAAGAAAATAATACTAGATCTAATTTTATCTCTAGCCAAACTAATATTTTAAGTTTTGAGAACAAAAATAGAGACATAGTTTAACATATAAGAAATACCCTTAGGCACTTCCCTGGTGGTACGGTAGATAAGAATCTGCTTGCCAATGCAGGGGACATGCGCTTGATCCCTGGTCTGGGAAGATTCTACATGCCATGGAGCACCTAGCCCATGCACCCCAACTACTGAGTCCATGCACCTAGATCTTGTGAAACAAGAGAAGCCACCACAGTGAGAAGCCCCAGCACCATAATGTAGAGTAGTCCCCACTCTACGCAACTAGAGAAAGCCCACACACAGTAACCAAGACTCAGAACAGCCATATGTAAATAAAATTTGAAAAGAAATACCCTAAAACTATCTCAGAAAGAAATACTCAAGTTATTTTTTCAGCAAAATAAAGAAGTTTAAAAAAATCCAAAAGAGCCAGGAAATAGAAGCAAAGGAGCCAATGAAACTTTTTTTTTTCATTTAAAAAAAAAGTTAATGATGCATAGTTGACCTGCAATGTTGTGTTAATTTTTACTATACAGCGGCTGCTGCTGCTACTAAGTCGCTCAGTCGTGTCGGACCCTGTGCGACCCCATAGATGCCAGCCCACTAGGCTCCCCACCCCGTCCCCGGGACTCTCCAGGCAAGAACACTGGAGTGG
>NW_011494858.1:2278308-2279144 GCF_000754665.1 Bison bison bison
TAAATATATATATATATATATATATATATATATATATATATGCGCGTGCATTCTTTTCTATTCTGGTTTATCACAGGATATTGAATGTCCTATGCGGTAGGACCTTGCTGTTTATTTATCCTATATATACTAGTTTGCATCTGCTAATTTCAAGCTCTCAATCCTTCCCTCCCCTACTTCTCTCCCTCTTGGCAACCACAAGTTTGTTCTGTATGTCTGTGAGTCTGTTTCTCTTTTGCAGATATTTGCTTGTATTTTAGATTCTACATGTAAGTGGTATCATATGTTATTTTTATTTCTCTGTCTAACTTCACTTTAGTATGATAATCTCTAGTTGAGTTACATCCATGTTGCAGATAGCATTATTTCATTCTCTTTTATGACTAATATTGCATTGTGTGTATGTATATATATATATACACACAGACACTACATCTTCTTTGTCCATTTAACTGTTGATAGACATTTCGGTTGCTTCCATACTTGGCTGTCATAAGTAGTGCTGCTGTGAAAATAGGGGGCTGCATGTATCTTTTTAAATTATAGTTTTGTCTAAGTATATGCCCAAGAGTGGGATTGCTGGATCATATGGCAACTCTATTTTTAGTTTTTGAAGAACTTCCATACTGTTTTCCACAGTGACTGCATCAATTTACATCGAAACCCACAGTGTAGGAGGGTTCCCTTTCCTCCACACCCTCTCCAGTATTTGTTATTTGTAGGTTTTGTTTTTTTTTTTTTGAGATCACTTATACTTTATTAGAATTAGGAAAGAGTTTTATTTGGGGAACTTTTTTTTGCCATTTTGTGTAGTTTTTTTTTTTTTTTTTTGGTTT
>NW_011494858.1:2279244-2281740 GCF_000754665.1 Bison bison bison
GGTAAGCATATATCCCCTCCCTTTTGAACCTCCTTCCCACCCCTACTCCCCATCCCACCCCTCTAGGTTGATACAGAGACCCTGTTTGAGTTTCCTTAGCCAGACAGCAAATTCCCATTGGCTATCTATTTTACATACGGTAATATAAATTTCCATGTTACTCTTTCCATACATCTCACCCTCTCCTCCCCTCTCCCCATGTCCATAAATCTATTCTCTATGTCTGTTTCTCCATTGCTGCCCTGTAAATAAATTCTTCAGTACCATTTTTCTAGATTCCATATATATGCATTAGAATACAATATTTATCTTTCTCTTTCTGATTTACTTCACTCTGTGTAATAGGCTCCAGGTTCATCCACCTCATTAGAACTGACTTAAATGCATTCCTTTTTATGGTTGAGTAATATTCCATTGTGTATATGTACCACAACTTCTTTATCCATTCATCTGTCAATGGACATCTAGGTTGGTTCCATGTTCTAGCTATTGTAAATAGTGGTGCAATGAACAACAGGATACATGTGTCTTCTTCAATTTTGATTTCCTTAGGGTATACGCCTAGGATTGGGATTGCTGGGTCATATGGTGGTTTTATTCCTAGTTTTTTAAGGAATCTCCATACCATATTCCATGGTGGCTGTATCAATTTACATTCCCACCAACAGTGCAAGAGCGTTCACTTTTCTTCACACCCTCTCCAGCATTTATTGTTTATAGACACTTTGACGATGGCCATTCTGACTGGTGTGACGTGATATCTCATTGTAGTTTTGATTTGCATTTCTCTAATAATGAGTGATGGAGAAGGCAATGGCACCCCACTCCAGTACTCTTGCCTGGAAAATCCCACGGACAGAGGAGCCTGGTGGGCTACAGTCCATGGGGTCGCTAAGAGTCGGACACGACTGAGTGACTTCACTTTCACTTACTTTCACACATTGGAGAAGGAAATGGCAACCCACTCCAGTGTTCTTGCCTGGAGAATCCCAGGGACGGGGGAGCCTGGTGGGCTGCCGTCTATGGAGTCGCACAGAGTCAGACACGACTGAAGCGAGTTAGCAGCAATAATGAGTGATGTTGAGCATCTTTTCATGTGTTTGTTAGCATCTGTATGTCTTTAGAGAAATCTCTGTTAAGTCTTTTTCCCACTTTTTGATTGGATTGTTTGTTTTTCTGGTATTGAGTTATATGAGCTGCTTATATATTTAGGAAATTAATCCGTTGACAGTTGTTTCATTTGCTATTATTTTCTCCCATTCTGAAGGTTTTCACCTTGCTTATAGTTTCCTTTGCTGTGCAAAAGCTTTTAAGTTTAATCAGGTCCCACTTGTTTACTTTTGTTTTTATTTCCATTACTCTAGGAGGTGAGTCATAGAGGATCTTGCTTTGGTTTATGTCTTCGAGTGTTCTGCTATGTTTTCCTCTAAGAGTTTTATAGTTTCTGGTCTTACATTTAGGTCTTTAATCCACTTTGGGTTTATCTTTGTGTATGGTGTTAGGAAGTGTTCTAATTTCATTCTTTTACATGGAGCTTTCCAGTTTTCCCAGCACCATTTATTGAAAAGGTTGTCTTTGCCCCATTGTGTATTTTTGCCTCCTTTGTCAAAAATAAGGTACCCATAGGTGAATGAGTTTATTTCTGGGCTTTCTGTCTTGTTCCATTTGTCTATATTTCTGTTTTTGTGCCAGTACCATACTGTCTTTATGACTGTAGCTTTGTAGTATAATCTGAAGTCAGGCAAGTTGATTCCTCCAGCTCCATTCTATTTTCTCAAGACTGCTCTAGCTATTTTGGGTCTTTTCTATTTCCATATGAATTGTGAAAGTTTTTGTTCTAGTTCTGTGAAAACTAGATGCCATTGGTAATTTTATAGGGATTGCATTAAATCTGTAGATTGCATTTGGTAGTATAGTCATTTTCACAATATTGATTCTTCCTACCCAAGGACATGGAATATCTCCCCATATGTTTATGTCATCTTTTATTTCTTTCATTAGCGTCTTATAATTTTCTGTGTACTGTTCTTTTGTCTCCTTGGGTAAGTTTGTTCCTGGATATTTAATTCTTTTTGTTGCAATGGTGGATGGGATTGATTCCTTAATTTCTCTTTCTGATTTTTCATTGTTAGTATATAAAAGTGCAAGTGATTTCTATGTATTGATTTTGTATCCTGCAACTTTGCTAAATTCACTGATTAGCTCTAGTAATTTTCTGATATTATCTTTAGGGTTTTCTATGTACAGTATCATGTCATCTGCAAACAGTGAGAGCTTTACTCTTCTTTTCTGATCTGGATTCCTTTTATTTCTTTTTCTTCTCTGATTGCTGTAGTTAGGACTTCCAGAACTATGTTGAAAAATAGTGGTGAAAGTAGACACCCTTGTCTTGTTCCTGATCTTAGGGGAACTGCTTTCAGTTTTTCATCATTGAAAATAGTGTTTGCTGTAGGTTTATCATATATGGCCTTTACTATGTTGAGGTAGGTTCCTTCT
>NW_011494858.1:2281840-2282111 GCF_000754665.1 Bison bison bison
ATCTTTCAATGTGTTAATATGGTGTATCACATTGATTGACTTCCACATATTGAAGAATCCTTGCATCCCTGGAATAAACCCAACTTGATCATGGTGTATGAGCTTTTTGATGTGTTGCTGAATTCTGTTTGCTAAAATTTTGTTGAGGATTTTTGCATCTATGTTCATCAGTGATATTGGCCTGTAGTTTTCTGTCTTATCTTTGTCTGGTTTTGGTTATCAGGGTGATGGTGGCCTTGTAGAATCAGACAAAGATAAGACAGAAAACTAC
>NW_011494858.1:2282211-2296341 GCF_000754665.1 Bison bison bison
ACTTTGGCCACCTGATACGAAGAGTTGACTCATTGGAAAAGACCCTGATGCTGGGAGGCATTGGGGGCAGGAGGAGAAGGGGACAGAGGATGAGATGACTAGATGGGATCACTAACTCGATGGACATGAGTTTGAGTGAACTCCGGGAGTTGATGATGGACAGGGAGGCCTGGAGTGCTGCGATTCATGGGGTTGCAAAGAGTCGGACACGACTGAGAGACTGAACTGAACTGAAGCCATTTTGAGTTTATTTTTGTGTATTGTTTGGAGGTATATTTTAACTTCACTGATTTACATGTGGTTGTCCAGCTTTTTCAACACCACTTGCTAAAGAGACTGCCTTCCCCTATTTTATATTTTTGTTTCCTTTGTTGAAGATTAATTGTCCATAAGTGTTTTATTTCTAGTCTGTTATGTTCCTTTGATCCAAAGTCTGTTTTTGTGCCATACCATGCTATTTTGATTACTGTAGCTATGTAGTATTGTCTGAAGTCTGGGAGGGTTATGCTTCCTGCTTTGTTCTTTTTCCTCAGTATTTCTTTGGCAATTCTGGGTCTTTTATGGTTCCATATAAATTTTAGGATTATTTGTGAAATATTATTCTGTGACAAATGTCATGGGTAATTTGATAAGGATTGCATTAAATCTGTAGATTGCTTTGGGTAGTATGGCCATTTTAACAACCAATGAGACTTGTTAAATTTAAATAAGTGTTGAGGAATAACATTAATATAATATAACCTCTACTATTATTTGTATTACCTTTAGAAAGTAACATAACCTTCTGTATATCTCATAAACATGTTGGTAAGACTGGAAGAATTCATGCTTATACATTGTGGAATAGAGTAAGTTATTCCATAAGTATTAGTTTCATTTGTTATTACTAACAGTATTCATGGGCTTCCCTCACTGCTCAGTCAGTAAAGAATCTGCCTGCAATGCAGGAGACCCAGGTTTGATTCCTGGGTTGGGAAGATCCTCTGGAGAAGGGAAAGGCTACCCACTCCAGTGTTCTCACCTGGAGAATCCCATGCACAGAGGAGCCTGGCAGGCTACGGTCCACGGAATCGCAAGAATCAGACACAACTTAGTGACTAAACCACTACCACCGACAGTATTCATACTAATGAAACCGACAATTCCAGATAATTGGAACGTGAGTGGCAGCAGGGATGAATAAGAGGAAAACAGAAGCTTGTTAAATTTCTTCTCCCTTTCAGGGGATAAAGTTAAAGATACTAATGAGCAGAAATATATGTATAAATACGTGCTTTAAATTTTAAAGAAAAACTGCTAAAAGAACAAAATGGAATAGGCAAAATTCAATCACTCTTATAAAAGGCAGGAAAGGAAAACATACTAAAAAACTGGGGCTTCCCTGGTGGTATGGTGGATAAGAAGCCACCTGCCAGTGCAGGGGACATGGGTTCAATCCTTGGTCTGGGAAGATTCCACGTGCCATGGAGCAACTCAGTGAGTGCGTCACAACTACTGAGCCTGAACTCTGGAGCCCGTGAGCCGCAACTACTGAAGCCTGTGTGCCTGGACCTGTGCTCCACAACAGGAGAAGCCGCTGCAATGAGAAGCCCGTGTGCGGCAGCCAAGAGTAGTCCTACTCACTGCAGCTACAGAAAACCCCCACACAACAGCAAAGACCCGGTGCAGCCAAATAAATACATTTTAAAAAATGTTTGAAAATGATAGTAAATTTGAAAGAATAAAGCAGAACTTCTAAGTAATCATAGTAAGTATGAATGGACTACATTCTATTAAAGTTTGGAGTGGTTTCAATAAATAAATAAATCAGCTTGTGCTGTATATGAGGCTCTTTGAAACAAAATGACATAGAAAAATACATGCCAAGAAAATGTTAACAAAAAATTATACTTAGCAATAGAAACATCAGACAAAATAGAATATAAGGCAAGAAGCATTGTCTCAGATAAAGGTTTTTCATATTGATATGTTACATTTCAATAAAAAATTCAATAATCATAAGGCTAAAGATACAGTTTTAAAATATAAAAATAAAAACCTGATAGATTTGGAAAATGCAAATCAAAACCATAACCAAATGCCATTTCATACACAACAGGATAGCTATAATCAAAAGACAATTACAAGTGTTGGTGAGAATGTAGAGAAATTAGAACCCTCTTACATTCTTTGGTGGGAATGTAAAATGGTACAGCTGCTTTGAAGAACAGTCTGGCAGTTACTGAAAAAGTTAAATATAGGGTTACAGTATGACCTAGCACTTTTACTCCTGGGCATATATCCAAGAGAAATGAAAACATATGTCTACACAAAAATGTGTGCGTGAACATTCATAGTAGCATTATTCATAATAGCCAAACAGTGGAAACAACCCAAATGTCCATTAACTAATGAAAGATAAGTAGGAGGTAGTGAGTCCATATAATCCAATATCATTTGGCAACGAAGAAGCATGGAATACTGATCCATGCTACAATACAGATGAAACTTGAAAACATTATACTAAGTGAAAGAAGCCAGTGCCACAAAAGACCACCTGCTGTGTGATTCCATTTATACAAAATATCTAGAACAGGAACCTCTGTAAAGACAGAAAAAGTAGATTACTAGTTGCCTAGAACTAGAGAGGTTGAAGGGAAGCTCAGAATATGGACAATGGAAATATTCAAAATTCAATGTGGTCATGGTTTGCACATCTCTGAATTATACTAAAAACCATTGAAATATACGCTTTAAATGACAGAATTATGTGGTATGTGATTTGTAGCTTAACAAACCTCTTATAAAAGCAAATCAAAGAAATATTGGCACAAGTACAGATTAAAAAAGCAGTTGTATTGCAAATGTTTAATCGTGCATGCACAGTAAATTATTCGGTAGAGCATTTAATATGTCCATATATGTCCACTAATGCTGAAGTGGGACCTGACCTCAGCAGCTTTAATATCATTCCCACTGATAAAGCTCAGAGGCCATGGTTCTTCTTCCTTTTCTTTTTTAGTAAATAATTTGGGGGGCTGCGCTGGGTCTTTGTCGCAGCCGGTGGGCTTTCTCTAGCTGTGGTGAGCAGGAGCTGCTCTCTAGTTGCGGTACGTGGGCTTCTCCTTGCGGCGGCTTCTCTTTTTGTGGATCTTGGTCTCTAGGATGTGTGGACTTCAGTAGTTGCAGCATGTGGGCTCAGTGGTTGTGGCATGCAGGCTTAATTGCCCTATGGCATGTGGAATCTCCCTGGACCAGGGATTAAGCCGGTGTCTCCTGCATTGGAAGATGGAATTCTCAACCACTGGACCACCAGGGAAATTCAAGGCCATGGTTCAACTCCCAAATTTTGATATCAGTTTACTCTGGGCCCTAGGGAGAATCACTCTTCCCCTCTGGACCTTATTTTTTCACTTGTAAAATGAGAAGGAAAGAGACCTTCCATAATGATCTTAGTGGAAGCAACTTTCTTATTGATCATTTAGAAGCTTCTGTTCTCATATCCCATGAAGACCTGCGAGTTTCCCTTGATGTGCTGTTCCTGATCAACTCTGTCACATTGGCACAAGTCCTGACTTCTCTTCCCAGTCAGAAGTTAGAGCCCCATGCAGCCAGCAGCAAACATCTGTACTGTGCAAAGAGAAAAGACGAGACAGTATGTTCATTTCACTTGGTAGAGGTCATTGCCAATCTGGACCTATAATATGTTCATTTCCATTTTTAAGGGATATATTTTGTCTTCTAATTAAGGCATTGTCTTTGTGGTTACATTCAAGAAATTTGACTCTTACCACTCTTTCCTTATTTGCATTTTCCTTTCTAAGGATCCTAGGAGTTCTTTCAAAAAATTGTAAGCCACTTTGATCAAGTAGATAAAGCCAGGAGGGAATTTTTTACTCTGCCTTTGACTCTGACCAGTCAGTTGGAAATAGAGTGGACAGGTAACGGGAAAAAATGAACTGAAAGGTCAGTGTTGTGGCATAATGGAATGAAAGTGTTATTCAGAATCAGATTTGGATTTGAATCTTGGTCCATCTTGGTTCATTCTTATTAGATGTATGACTTTGGACCTGTTCAACAATCTCTTTGAGCCTCAGTTTTCTCAACTGTAAAATGGAGACAATGTTCTTTACCTTGTAGAATTGTAAGAATTAGAGATAATAATGGTACCTGTTACCATTTCCAAGGACTAAATGCAGGAGCCACTTACAACAGCTACTTACTGCTCAAATGCACGGTGCTGAGGCACACTCTCTGTAGCATGAAAAACCATGAATTTGTGAATGCCTCTCTGATTGCTAAAAATTCCTTCCTTATGTCTAGATGAAATATTCAGTCCTTCAACCTTCATCTGTTGTCCTGGTTTTATTGTTTGAATCATTGTCATCCTCGTGATAGACTTTAGATACTAAAACACATCCCATCCCTGGCACCAAGTGTTCCATTGGCTAAGTGCTCCCACCCGTGGTACCAGGTGTCCTCTTGGCTAAGTACCTCCCACGGTCTCCATTTTTCCTCGTAGGACAAGGTTTCTAGAATCCGCACCATCCAGGATGTCAGCTTGGTTGACAGCCACTGTGATTTCCAGCTGAGACCACTGTGGTCTGATTAACCCGTAATTAAGGCTGTTTCCTTTCTTGGTAATTCTCATGGAGCCTTGAGTGTTATTAGCTTGTTTAGCAGCCTAGTCACATCCTTTGTTCTTGTTGAATTTGCTTTTATTTGAAACCTGTTAAATTTTTCAGATGGACTTTTTTCAGAGTCAGGTGCTTGGTCCTTTTTTAACCTCCAGTTGTACACACACACATGCACACGCATGTGCATACATATGTCCATATTTACACTGAGTTTTTCCTGCATTTTCAGATGAGAAAACAGAGAGGTTAGTTTGTGTAAACATCTATATTTCTAAATGTATGTGTATATCCATTATATTCGTTTACATGAAGAGTTCCAGAAAGTACTAAACACAGCATTAAAATAACATTGAATATTTAATATTTAAAATTTAATATTAAATTTAATATTTAACATTGAATGTTTGCTATGACTCATCACTGACTTTTTATCCCATTTTCAGAGGAGGAAACAGAGAAGTTAAAAAGCTTGTGCAAATTTTCACAGCATGTGTGTGTTGGAACCGGAGCCCAAGGTGGGACTCTTGACCACTGCTCTATACTGACCCCTGACGTGGCACCAAGCTCATGCGCACACAGTGGTACCACTTCCATCAGAGTTGAGGACGCCACTGAAATGCAAGTCTTCTTTAGGTCACAGTCTTTCCGGGTCCTTATCTGTACTGTGTCTGGTTGGGCTAGAGGATTTCTTATGTTCCTCTCAGCCCCAATATTCTGCATAAATCCACCAAGACTCTAATCACAGTGTGGAAGAGAAGTTAATTTTTAAATTTTCTTTCCCAGAAAATTGCGTTGACCTCACACACAGAACCTCACATTTGCCCCTATTAAATTTTGTCTTATCAGATTTGTTGGGGGTGATAAGAGCTTCTGAAATCAGTGTTTCCCTAGCAGCCACATTGCTGGCCCTCCGACTTGACAGCAGCATCTCCGGGCTGATGCTCAGATCCTGTTGGCCTTCTTCCAAATCACTGGTCACACAGCCGCCCACACTGCCCTGCCAGGGCCTTGCTCGGCCACTAGAAATGCTTCTGAGACATGGGGACAACTCTGCATTCTGAGGTCTCCAGAACTGTTTTAATGATAGGTCCCCAAATGTTCTTTCCTGGAATAACCATCTAAGATGCAAACCCAGAGGAACCAGGAGCACAGTCTCTGGGTCAGAGTGACCCTGAGCAAGTCCCTTCACTCTGACTGTGGCCAGTGGGATCAGCTTTGAGGAGGCTGTGTGCGCTCCAGGGCAGAGGTGGGGTGATGTTGAGGGGACATGAGAAGCTAGATCACACCCCACCCCGCCCCCCATCCTCTGCAAGTTCAACCCCATGATGACTGTGTGGGACACTTTCCCTTCCTCAGCAAGCTCCTTGTGCCATAAGATCAAAAGCTTCACTTCTGGTAAGAAGAATATGTTGGGACTTTTATTCCTGGCCTTCTTTCCTAAGCAAGAACCTTGTCTTTTCAAACCTAAGCAAGAACCTTGTCTTTTCTCTGTCAATACACATCCCTTGTCTGCAAGGAAAAGAATTCTTTTCATCATCGGATCTATTTTTTCGGTCATGCCCTGTTTCTGGAATACAAACGCAGACCAAGCTGGTGCAGCGTTTGACTGATAGAGAAACTCTGGCACTATTTTGGGAAAGCTTGGAGAAAATCTCTTCTTTGGTTCTGGAGATTTTTCTTTCTCATTGGCAGCAGATAGGATGAATAGAACAATTGTCTTTTTCTTAAGTGATTATGCAGTGGAGGATACGTTCATTTCTAGGATATGTGCTATGAATCTGCAGCAAGGAAAAGTACATGCAATTGTTCAAATTTCCTGTTAATTTCCCCTCTTTGTTTTGAAATGATGCTTGCTTGTTGAAAAACGTTTGTAGTCAAGACTGGGGAGAAGCTTGTCTCACTGCGTCCCACTTGAGGGAAGAGCATTGTGATTAGATATCACCTTTACCCTAGAATTTCTGCCCCGAAGACAGAGACAGAAATACGATGGGATACTTTGCTCCGAGGAAAGGTGGTGGAGACACAGCCTCTGTATAGCCCTCTCTGTTTCCTTTGGGGGGGTAGGGTGTGCTTAGTTGCTCAGTTGTGTCCGACTCTATGACCCCATGGACTGTAGCCTGCCAGGCTCCTCTGTCCATGGGGATTCTCCAGGCAAGAATACTGGAGGGGGTTGCCATGCCCTCCTCCAGGGGATCTCCCCAACCCAGTGACTGAACCCAGGTCTCCCACATTACAGACAGATTCTTTACCATCTGAGCCGCCAGGGAAGCCCTTTGGGACGGGGGAGAAGTATTTGTTTTGTTCTCAAAGACAAGTAAGTTAAGACATTTGCACAGTCTTACATTCAGACAGAGGAAGCTGTAACTAGATAATGTGTGAATTTTATAGGACTTGCCTTCCACAGAAAGTCAGAGCTAGATACCCTTGGTTTGCCTTCTGTCTCCCAGAAGCCTGACTTTCTATCCCCTTGTGATAAAAAGAATGAGTGTGTGACCTGGCTCAGACATGGATGACATCCTTAATTTTGACAAGTCCTAAAATAAGCATGAAGAGTTTATGTGCCTTAATGAGGGTCATGCAATACTGAGGTCAACTCCTGACTCTAAATCCAGTTCTTTCCACGTAGTCTCAATGACCAGGTCTCCTTCAGGTGAAGAGCAGATAGAAGCCACCCAGGTCAGTGTTTCCTCTCTAGCCTGGGCACCCAGCCTCAAGGGCTCTGGAGAAGAAGGTGAGTGAAAAAAGACACTTGTGCCGAACACGCCAGCTTTGAGCTCAGTGTAAGCAATACTGTTTTTCCGCTTGGAGCGAGGATAATAAAGGGCCCGAGGTTCGTTTTGGGCAGCCTGTCTCTTTGGACATCTGTGACCAGCCAACTGCTGAGAGCACATCTTCCATTTGCCATCATGTTGCTCTCAGTACAAAACAGATTCTGTTCCAACTTAGTGAACTGTGGTGACAGCAGTTATTCTGATTTTCGAGCTCTCCTTGGTTCATTTCTTCTGTTGATTGATCTGTCTTTCATCACTGGACCTTCCTCCAGCTCTGCCTCCCTCTTGGCCCGGTCAGGACACCTTCCAGAGCGGATCAGTTTTCATGCCCCCGTGGTTGCCCACCCTTTGTCCCTGACTCACCACGCAGATGTCTTGCCCATGCCTGGCTCTGACCACAGCAGGGCATTCCCACCAGATGTGCTGTTGATCAAGAGGCCCTGAAAATGAAGCATTTGGAAACCTTTTGAGCTAGAATCCCTGGCGAGGCATGGGGCAGCCATACTTCCTCACACCCTTGGACCAACCGCAGTCCAGCCTGTCTAACTGCTGCTGGCGGGAAACCTAGGGAGCCCATTTTCCTGGTGACAGCGGGACTTGGAGACCAGTGTTCCCTGAACACTGTCTCAGGTGTAATAATAGGTGTTCCTGAACTGGTTGCCATCTGTGCTCCATATTTGCAGGCATTTTTACCTTGATCAAAAATAAGTCATTTCCTCTGCTTGATCTTACTTTTTATGGTAAATACAACCCTGGTGAGAGACTGAACATACATATAAATAATGGCCAGACCAAACGCAGCAATGGAACTCTGACCTACAACCCCTGCAGCAGCAGGGCCAGCCCTTGGACAGTGACGGCAGCTTCCTTTTCTGTTGTGGTTGTTGTTGAAATCACCACTCCTCCTCACCCTACCCCCACCCTCCCACGTGGGACCAACTCAAAAAAGCCAAATAAGCTCCCCCAAGAAATCCCACAGGACGCCCCACTTCTAGTTAGCTGCCTCCAGCTTCCCCATACCAGCAAACTCCAATTAGGGTGTACCTGAAGCCTTCCAGTTTTCCCACT
This sequence comes from Bison bison bison, assembly GCF_000754665.1. Lineage (NCBI taxonomy): Eukaryota > Metazoa > Chordata > Mammalia > Artiodactyla > Bovidae > Bison > Bison bison. The sequence continues at coordinate 2,290,667 of NW_011494858.1, forward strand.
GTAAAGCTTTCCCACTCCCCTGCCTGCCTTTGAGTCTCTGCCAAACCCAAGAGATGGTGGCTGGCTGACTCCCTTGCCACAGCAAGCTCTGAATAAATAGCCTCTGCCTGTTCTCTTTCGGGAAGCCTTTGTTTATTTCCACTCTGGGTAAGTCATGCAGCCCTTCAGCTTCTGCCCCCTCCTACCCTTGACTGCTCAAAGGGAAGATATCCTCCGTAATGGAAAGGGAGTGATGTTATGGTGACGGGCTCCACTTCCCTTAAAAGAACACAGTAAAATGACAGCCGAGGAACAGAAAAGCATCTTTTTTTCCCCTTAGCGTTTGGCTTTGTCTCTGCATTACCCACGCAGATGGTAAAGGAAAGTGGCCACCCTGGGGCTGAGGCGCCACTGAATGGGAAACTCAAGGATTGAGTTTGAAGGATTTGAAATCCCCTGAAAGAAGTGCCCTTTTGTACTTAGAGCTGCAGCCCCACCCCATCCCCCATGTCACCCACCCCCTCATTTTCCTTTCGGATACCTTTCTTCTAGCGAGGGATTCACGCCTATGGAGAGCTCCTTGGTCCCTCTAGAACCTCCGATTAGCAGCAATTAAAAAAAGGTCTTCCAGCAACTTGACACTTTTTGAAATGCTAATTGATGCTAAGCAGAGCCATCAGGCTGTCGTTCACACCTACTCAGTCCCTGCCCCCAGGCTTTTTTGCATATTTGAATCAATAAGTTTCTCAACCAAGGAAGTGTGAGATATGCAAATAGAGTGCTCCCAACCACCCTTGCTGAGACTGGGACCCGTGGAGACCTAGAAAATCCCCGCAGCCCACCCCTCTCCCCCTGCAGTGCTTTAACGTCTTCGAGTGGAATGCACAGAGCTTCCTGGACCTGACCTCTGTCCTTGGTTAGAGCTTTGTTTCAGTATTTGCATAAACTGGTTGACAAACACGTGGTCCAGTCCATTGCCTGAGCAATGAAATGGTTTAAAATGACACCAGTGTACACGACGTGTGAAAGAAAGGACGCAGAGATGAGACTGCTGAATTAGGTACAGAACTAGTTGATGTCCCCAGAGCAAGAAAAAAGGGCAGAAACCATCTATTAGTTGTCTGTCAGTGGGTATATAATGTCCCAGTGTGATGACAGAATGCCAGAAGTATACCAAACCGGGTTACATTTCTTACAGCCGCAGGTGACCCTTAGGCCTGTCAGACAATGATCCTGTTAGGGGAAACACACTGACTGAAATCAACCCCCGCCCCACCCAGCCAAGCACCATAGTAACTATTTGCCTGAGTTATTTTACAACAGGAGGTCCTGGTAAGGAACACAGAACTAATAAGCCACCACCAACCAGAAGAGTTTGGAAAAGGTCAAAAGGAGATACCACGTGTCTGGCCACCTCCCAGAATCCTTCTTGCAGGCATCCATCTTGGCTGAGTGATGTATGTGCCACCAGGAAGGACTCTAGAGTCAGAATGATTGGCTAAAGACAACCCGAAACTGACTCCAACTGCCATAAAACCTGAGGCTGCATGCCACATGGCAGAGCAGTTCTCCTGGGTTCCCTTACCCTACTGTTTTCCCCCCGGGCGCCCCTGCCCAAGAAAGTCTCTTGCTTTGTCAACACGTGTGTCTGCTCGGAAAATTCATTTCCAAGGGTTAGACAAGAGTCCACTTTTGGGCCCTGGAAGGGGTCCCTCTTCCTGCAACAATCCCATAGGAGTTTGAAGGGGCATGCAGTCATCTTTTGCCCATATTTTAAAATAGTTCATGCTTTTAGAGATGGTCCCTGAAGGGTAGCAGAATACGCTATTCCCAAATAGGCTCCTTTGGCATAAGAATTATTGGGAGCTGATTATTTTGGAGAAAAGGCAGATACAGAAGCAGCTCTAAAAGCAGAGTAGAGGACTTCCCTGGTGGCCCAGAGGTTGAGACTCTGCACTTCTAGTGCAGGGGACCTGTGTTCCATCCCTGGTCAGGGCACTAAGATCCCACATGAGCCCTGCACACCCAGAAGTGTTTAAAAAAATTTTTTTTTAATGAAAATCAGAGTAGAATGTGCTATTTGTACTGTTTTGCCCATTGATGGGGAAATCTCCATTTGTAAGAACGTCCCCCTCTCTGTGTCAGGAAGAGAAAGACTAAATCACAAGAAGCTCTTACCAGTGTGACTTAAATCTGCAAACAACCTTACCCATGTTTGCTGTGTTTTTCCTAGGAACCTCCCATAACTGGTCTTCTACCCACCAACATGTTTATTTTGTCGGTAGCTGAAGATGGTATTAAGGTGGTGGTTTGGGCCATTTCAGGGAGTTTTCCCAGTTTTCTTGGGTATACCCATTATACAGTCAATATCCATGTTATTAAACTTCAGTTTGTTTTTCTCTTGTTACTCTGTCCTTCATTACAGGGAGGGATGTCTCAGAACCTAGAAAGGAAGACAAAAAATTACTTTTCTCCCCTACATCCCCACCCCCAGGGCAGCCCCAGGACCTGCGTGAAGCTGTCTTCATAACCCATCCTTGCAACTGGTGTTGCCTCCAGCCCTGCAGGCCACAAGCTCCTCTCTCCTGGGCCTTCCTGTTCCCAAGCCCTAGTAAAGCAGTCCTTCTGACAATGATGGTCCCCTTTATCAAATGTTACTAAGGTTCCTGTAAGCCCTCTTCTCAACTAGGCCTCGACCCCTGGCCTTCTGAGTCCTTCCTTAGGAGTCACCACTAAGTCAGTTTAAAGAGAATACCCTACACCTGATATTCGATCAAGTTCTCCATCCTCAACCTTTGATGTTCCAAATCCTTGGGCTGCCTTTAGCAAGAATCCTGTTAGCTCAGTTTGATTTCCGGTGGCCTTGGCCTGCAGTGGCTTGGAGCAGGGCTTCGGTTCCCAGCCAGAGACTGGTGCCAGGTCACAGCGGTGAAAGAACCGGATCCTAGCCACTCAACCAGGAGTCAGTGACAAGGGCCCTGGCCCTTCAACTTTGCAGAAAAGAATTCCCACAGAGACAGAAAATAGTGAAACAAGTAAAGTTTATTAAGAGGAAAAAAGAGTGCAGTACATGTGGATAGACATATATGTAGACTCAGAGAGAGTCTCTTAGTCACCTTGTGGCAGTTTGAATTACTTTTATAGGGCATTTCTTCTGGGTTTCCTTTGGCCGATCATTTTTGACTTGCCTGGTTCACAATCTGGTATATCTCGGGATCCTCCCGTGTGTGTACACGCACTTCTTAGGCAGGATGGATTCTACTGAAGAGGCCTGTGGGTAGCCTGGCATTAGTTAGCATCACTCCCCTTTGACCTCCAAGGAGCTTTTCTACACATGTGTGGGTTGAGAAGATCTCCTGACTTCCAGAAGGAGAAGTTGTGGCCTGGCAGGGCCCAGCCCCCTCCCTTAATCGTCCTGCTATTCTCATCTTGGAGTTTTGGTCCCTAGGGAACGAATCTTCACTCACTTTACCCTGGAGTGGGCCCATCTACTTCCTGCCTCATGTTTAGCAAGAATCCCCCACCCTTGATGTCTCCTCTTAGCAAGTCTCTGTCCACTGGCCCCTTCCCCTGCTTCTTGGCTAGAAATCCCCACTGTATTTGCTGGCTATGGAGTGGAGCCCCATCTCCCTCCCTCCCCTTCTCTCTCTTATTGCAGTAGTCTTGAACAAAGTCTTCCTCACTGCTTTAACAAGTATCAGAATAGATTGTCCTTTATCTCTTCTACAGGGCACCACTTCTTCTGCCAGGACTTGGTATAGCTGGCTTTTAGGCTTATAGCAGTACTCCCCAGCTGGCACCCTGGGATGGAGGAGAATGGAGCTATTGCCTTTGATCATCAGTCTCCCCTTCATCCCCTCTTGATAGTGCCAGCCCCTCTCCTTGGCACAGGATTCGGGCATGGGCCATTCCTTGGACACAAGCTTGTCCATGTGTGCTGGTCCTGATATACCAACAGTAGCAGGAAGAAGTCTCTTCTGTTGAGGTTGCCAAGCAGGGAAGATACTTTGCCTCCATCCTCTCAATGGGGGTATCCCTCCTGCAGTTGACCAGAATGAAGCTGAGATGCAGAGGGCAGGAGGGTACCAGAGGGAAGGGTCCTGAGGGTGTCTAGCTGGCCCCGGACATTTCTGAGGCCAGGACATTCCCTTTGGGTCTGACTTGGGATTTTTGTCAATAGTAGCTGAAAGCCCTGAGAACGGCAGGGCAATGGTTCAGTTACCCCTTTGTACAATCCCCAAACTACCCTCCTGTACCTTACTCATGGGGCCCCAGGAGCACTTCCTATGCTATTTCCTGGCCCCTCCCAGGGGGCACAGGGATGAAGAATATGCCTGCCAATGCAGGAAATGCAGGTTTGATCCCTGGGTCGGGAAGATCCCCCAGAGAAGTGGCAACCCACTCCAGTATTTTTGCCTGGGAAATCCCATGGACAGAGGAGCCTATGGGCTATAGTTCATGCGGTCACAACAAGTCAGACATGACTGAGTGATCGTGCAAACATGCTTATACTCTCTGAGACAGACTTGACACTGAGCAAGTCTGAACAGGGCCTGGCTTTACTTTTCTCTTTACAGCTGCTCTGCAATCTCTCACGATAATACACTAAGGCAGTGTTTTTCAAATTTGAGGAAAGAACAGTCCCCATTCAAAGAAAAAAAAAAGAAAGGTAACAGACCCCATGTATGAATTTAAATTATTTTTATACTAAGTGCAAACATGTAACACATCCTCATGGCTATATAAAACCAAAATAAAATTTCAACTATAAAACCAACAAAACTCAAATTAAAAACAATAATTTAATGACAGATTATACTTTGCTAAAGCCACATTGCTAATATTGAGTTATTATTAGAAAATGCACTATATTTAGTTAGTCCTGAGTTTATATAGGAAATAAATGGTGGGAGAAACCCTTGGGCCAATTTCTGTTTCCTAGCATTGTAACATTTCCATTTCATTGTGATCTTCTGGAAGGAGGCAGGCACGTCTGGATCTGAGACAGGAGCTGACTCCACGTTCCCCTTGAGGTTCTGAGGACCCCGTTTGGAAACCCTAGATTGTGAGGTACTCTAGTGGCCTTGGGGTCCCTGATGAGGCCCCTCGGGGATGATGGAGGAAGCCTGCCAGGAGGCACATGGCCCTGGGCTCCTAAAACACTTGCTTCTTTACATTTTGGTCTTAGGCTGTGCTGTGGTTAGTTGCTCAGTTGTGTCTGACACTTTGCAACCCCATGGACCATAGCCTACCAGGATCCTCTGTCCATGGAGATTTTCCAGGCAGGAATACTGAAGTGGGTTGCCATGCCCTCCTCCAGGAGATCTTCCCAACCCCGGGATCAATCCCAGGTCTCCCACATTGCAGGCGGATTCTTTACTGTCTGAGCCACCTAGGCAGACAGGTGTAAATGCCCCCTCACAGAGAGAGCATGGCTGCCCCATGTCCCATTGGGAGAGCAAGAGGGTTCTGATGATGATGAAAGTGCTCTCAGCATTTTGAGGGGATAATGGAAGAATAGGAACATATTTAACAAATGATGTGAAATAGTGGAAAAACAGAACAATATCTTTTTTCCTGCTGCTACTGCTACTGCTGCTACGTCGCTTTAGTCGTGTCCGACTCTGTGTGACCCCATAGACGGCAGCCCACCAGGCTCCCCCGTCCCTGGGATTCTCCAGGCAAGAACCTGTCTC
>NW_011494858.1:2296441-2296881 GCF_000754665.1 Bison bison bison
GTTGTAACCTCTCTTTTTCATTTCTAATTTTGCTGATTTTGATTCTTCTCTCTCTGTTTCTTGATGAGTCTGGCTAAAGGTTTGTCACTTTTCTTTATCCTCTCAAAGAACCAGCTTTTAGTTTTATTAATCTTAACTATTGTTTCTTTCATTTCTTTTTCATTTATTTCTACTCTGATCTTTATGATTTCTTTCCTTCTACTAATTTTGGGGGTTTTTTTTAGTTCTTTTTCCAGTTGTTTTAGGTATAAAGTTAGGTTGTCTATATGATGTTTTTCTTGTTTCTTGAGGTAGGATTTTATTGCTGTAAACTTCCTTCTTAGAACTGCTTTTGCTGCATCCCATGGGTTTTGAGTTGTCATGTTTTCATATGTAGTTTTTTTAATGATGGTCATTCTTACTGGTCTGAGGTGGTACTTCATCATAGTTTTGATTTGCAG
>NW_011494858.1:2296981-2298882 GCF_000754665.1 Bison bison bison
TCTAGCAACCCCATGGACTGCAGCCTACCAGGCTCCTCCGTCCATGGGATTTTCCAGGCAAGAGTACTGGAGTGGGGTGCCATTGCCTTCTCCATCTTTTTTCCAGAACTGTTAAAAAAAAAAAAAAAACAAGAACTACTGAGAAGAAATAGGCCTGATGTCCTGGGTAGGAAAGGCAGGTGCAGAGAGGGGTTATTCCAGCAGCCCTGTCCCCAGCCTTGAATCCTCTACCTTCAGCCCCCAGAACCCCCAGTTCCTAGATCCTTGGTCTCCAGATTTAAACTCCAGCCCATAGCCCCCAGCAGTCAGCATCCCCATTCCTTTCTGTTTTCTCAAAAACTTTATCCTATTATAAAGGACTTAAGCTTCATTCATCACCAAACATACTTCTTTTTTTTAAATCCTTTTTTTTAAGAAAGGATATGTATAATAACTGCAATTAAAAACTTGAAAAATTTTCCTGTGACCATAATGCATTCTTCAATTTTTCTGAAATAAAATAATGAAAAATAACATTTTGGAAGTGCATATCTTAATTATTCTATGTTTAATAATTGCTGATGAAAATTTATAATGCATAGTATGATGTATCATTTAGAGAAAATACATACTATTCATCATTGTAATCGTAATCCAATTCAGAAATGTTCAAATTTAAGAAGTATTTAAATACTTGAGTATTACTGTCACAGGAAATTAAAAAAATTTTTTTAATTTCAGTTATTTGGTAATATATTCCTTTGTGAGTTTTGGCATAAAGTCGGAAGGAGTTCAGCGCATTGAGTGAATTGTTGTAACCAATCTCCTCCCATTCTTATTTACTTATTGATATGAATAAGAGTACTTGCATCGATGAAAATGAAAAACAGGAGTAAAATCTTTGCTGAATTCTATCTCATTCTAGTCATAAGTACTGTGAGGGACCACTTTTGGCAAATGTTAGATCAGACTCTCCTTGAAGCCTCTTTCCTTCCCTCTTCCTCTCAGTAGAGTTTTATTGCTCTTTTAAATTAAATCAGTATTCATTGTTTGCATTATTGCATGTGTGCTCAGTCATGTCTGACTCTTGCAACCCCATGGTCTGTAGCCCTCCAGGCTCCTCTGTCCATGGGATTTTCCATGCCAGAATATTGGAGTGGGTTGCCATTTCCTACTCTAAAATATTATTCATGGCTGAACCAGCAGTGGTCTGTGGTTATATTTCTTTTATTGTACAATGATATTTGATTTTTTTTTTCCTATTCCTTAGTCTTCTACATGGCCAGTCCTAAACTCTGCTATGGAATGAAAAGTCTGCTTTCAGCATGATTAAACACATCACATGTAACTATAGTTTCCCTTTTTTCTTGGATATATTCTCCGAGTTCTTCCCTGCTCTAATATGGACTTGGCGCCTTTTATCTGTTACTCGGCAGTCACTGGAGCCTTAGTAGGACTCACCTCTCTGTCATCTGGAAGAGTTTTCTTGTCTCTCTCCTGAGCTGGATCCCAGGTCTTTGGTCTACCTTTATATTCAGTGGAACCCATCTTCACTGGCTTCCTGGGAAAGCATGTCAAATAAAGTCCTTGTTCTTCTCTAGGTCCAAATACCAATGCTGAGTAGTTAGAATAGGAAAAAGGAGTCCAAAATGGCAATGGCAAAAAGACAAAGAAAGGAAGAAACCTGTGAAAATGGAACAAAAGGAAATCCGAGGACCGGAGTGAGAACCTCAGGTGAAACAAACAGCCCTCCTGGCTAGTCCAATTTACATGGGGCAGGCTCAGGGGGAGGAGACAAAACATTTAAAAAGAGGAGCCAAGAGGGATTGAAGCCTGCCCGCACGCGTGGAGAAGGCAATGGCAACCCACCCCAGTACTCTTGCCTGGAAAAATCCCATGCACGGAGGAGCCTGGTAGGCTGC
>NW_011494858.1:2298982-2299739 GCF_000754665.1 Bison bison bison
TAGTGGCGTTGAGCATCTTTTCATGTGCCTAATGGTCATCTGTATGTCTTCTTTGAAGAAATGTTTATCTAGGTCTTCTGCCCAGGTTTTGATTGTGTTGTTTGCTTTTTTGTTATTGGAATTATATGGTCTGTTTGTATATTTTGGAAATTAAGCTCTTGTTGGTCGTATCATCTGCAGATATTTTCTCCTAGTCCATAGTTTTTCTTTTCATTTTGTTATGGTTTCTTTTGTTGTACAGAAGCTTGTAAGTTTGATTAGGTCCCATTTGTTTGTTTTTACTTTTATTTCTATTGCCTTGGAGGACTGATCTAAGTAAACATTGGTACGATTTATGTTAGAGAATGTTTTGCCTATGTTCTCTTCTAGGAGTTCTATATGTGGCATGTCTTATTTGTAAGTCTTTAAGCCATTCAGAAAACTAAGATCATGGCATCTTGTCCCATCACTTCGTGGGAAATAGATGGGGAAACAGTGGAAACAGTGTCAGACTTTATCTTTTTGGGCTCCAAAATCACTGCAGATGGTGATTGCAGCCATGAAATTAAAAGACGCTTACTCCTTGGAAGGAAAGTTATGCCTAACCTAGATAGCATATTCAAAAGCAGAGATATTACTTATTACTTTGCCAACAAAGGTCCATCTAGTCAAGGCTATGGTTTTCCTAGTGGTCATGTGTGGATGTGAGAGTTGGACTGTGAAGAAAGCTGAGCACCGAAGAATTTATGCTTTTGAACTGTGGTGTTGGAGAAGACTC
>NW_011494858.1:2299839-2300286 GCF_000754665.1 Bison bison bison
ACGGGGGAGCCTGGTGGGCTGCCATCTCTGGGGTTGCACAGAGTCGGACACGACTGAAGCGACTTAGCAACAGCAGCAGCAGCTCATGCCTCAAGGGTTACTATCTTTTGCTTGTCAAATAAAACTGAGCGGTAACTGAGCTGTAACACTGGTCTGCCATTTCAAATCTTTGCTGTGGCAAGACAGAACCGAGGAACTTACACCCTCTACCAACACCAATATTCAGGAAATCAAGAGGATGGAGAGATTATTGACATCATAGAAATGCAGTCAGCAAAATGAATCTAGAACATGGGCCACATAAAAACACAGGTCATAAAACAGGTCATACAACCAGTTTTTTCAAGAAATAAATTTCAAGAGGGAAAAAAGCATTTGCAAGAAAATAATTTGTACAGAAAGTAGAGGAGAAAACAATAGATTAAAATATTTAAAAGAAAGTTTACA
>NW_011494858.1:2300386-2322731 GCF_000754665.1 Bison bison bison
ACAATATGTGGATCTTACATGGATCCTGATTCAAACCAACTATATTTCTAAAAAGTCTGTGATATCTATGAAGCAACTGGAAATTTGAACATCAGATTCTGATGATATTATTCAATTTTATTTTAGATGGAAGTTATTCTTATATTTTGAAGTCCTGAACTATCTTTTAGAGAGGCCCACTGATAAGCTTCCCTGGTGGCTCAGATAATAAAGAATCTGCTGCATTGCAGGAGACCTGGGTTCAATCCTGAGTCAGGAAGATCCCCTGGAGAAGGAAATGGCAACCCACTCCAGTATTCTTGCCTGGAGAATTTCATGGACAGAGGAGCCTGGCAGGCTGCAGTTGATGGGGTTGCAAAAAGTCAGACACGACTGGTGACTAACTGATAGGGGGGGAAATGTGGTTAGGGTATCGATGAAGCAAGATTGACCATTATCTGATCATTATTGAATCTGGTTGTTAGGTAGATGGGAATTTATTATATTGTTGTCATCTCTACTTATAAATATGTTTAAACTTTTACACAATAAATAGGTTTTCTTTTTCTTTTTAATGAGGAAAGCAATAACAAAGAGTCACTGTTTTTTCCCCCAGACTTAAGTGATACCTCAGTTGGATATGAATTATAAGATAGAAATTCTTCTTCCTCAGAACTGGGAATGTGTTTTCCACTGTGAGTTTTCTAAAGCACAGTAAGGTTGGTTTCTGAGAGGTCTGATGTTTCTGCGAGTCCTGGGTTGTTTAAAGTCTATTTTTCTCCCTTTCTGTTAGTTTTTAAGAGCTGCCTTTTTTTTTTTTGAGTTTCCTTTTTATTATATACTTTTGTTCTGTAATGTCTTAATCATATGACTTAGTATAGGTCTTGTTTCTCTCTCTTTATTGTACTAAGAATTCCGAAGGACCTTTCAATCTAGAATGTTTTGCTCAAGAAATTGTATTTTTCTTTGATAATTTTTCCCCTACCATTTTCTTTGCTCTTTCTGAAATTTCTATTATTTAGATATTGATCTGATGCTATGTTTATTGGGGTCACATTAAACTTATAGACAAAATTAGGAGGAATTGATACTTTTATATGGTAGATTTTCTCATCTTGTAAAAAATGTGTCTTTCCATTTATTAAATTGTCCTTTCAGTTTTGTCAATAGAGTTTAAAATTCTTCTACCTACTGCACATTTTTAATAATCTTATTCTTAGCAACTTTTCTGTTGTTTCATGTCATTTTGAAATAGAATCTTTTGTTCTGTTTTCTAGCTAGTTATTGTTGCATGTATGAAAGCAATCATTTTGTTTAAGTTTTTTAATCAGTTTGGTAAATTCTCTTATTTCTAATAGTTTTAGTTGATTATATTGGTTTTTTCAGGGATACATCTATATCTTCTCCAAATGAAATTAATTTCAGCTCTGCTTTTTTTTTTTTAAACCTCTTCTTTCTTTTTAGTCTTTAAAAATAGCTGGTGACAGTGGGGTATTATGATTATCATTATTCTTTTTGGTGTGTTGCTACAGTCCCTTTTCTAGTTTTTCATTTTGGAGTTTTCTTTCACTGTTGATAGGTGATAATGAATTCTGTTGGTTATGGTACAAAGCAACATGTTCCTTTGTCTTCTGCATTTCTTACAAATTGACAGCCAGAGGTAGAAATTGGACTAGATTCAAGTTTAATTCTTTCAGCATGACAGCAAAAATCACATAAAGTCTGGTTGTCTTTCTTTTTGTAGTCACAGCAGTCACTGGTGCTCAACGCCTGTATTCATTCATTGGGGTATTGCAAAATGGTGATGATTCTCACATTTCTTTTAAAATATTTAAATAGACTTTTTACTTTAGAATTGTTTTAGATTTACAGAAAATTTTTTTTCAAAAATAGTAGAAGAATTCAGTATACTGAGTTTTCCCTATTTTAACATCTTACACCACTCTGATACATTTGTCACAACCAATGCATTAGTACTGATGCATTATTAGCATCCATACTTTAGTCAGATTCCCTGGGTTTTTTCCTAATGTTCTTTTCCTGTTCCAAGATCCCTTCCAGAATATCACAATACATGCAATTATCATGTCTTATTCTTTGTTAGTGGGAATGCAAAATGGTACAACCACTTTAGAAGACAGTCTGGCAGTTTCTTATGAAACTGAACATAGGCTTACCATATGATCCAGTGATTGATTGCACTCCTTGGTATTTACCCAAATGAGCTGAAAACATATCCATATAGAAATCCGCACGTACTTACAACAGCTTTAGTCACAATTGCCCAAAATTGGAAGCAACCAAGATATCCTTTAAGAAGTGAAGTATAAATAAATTATATATCCTTACAATGGGGTATTATTCAGCAATAGAAATGAATTAGCTACCAATTCATAAAAAGGCACGGAGGAAACTTAAATGCATGTCTGACTCTACTCAGTTGTGTCCAACTCTTTGCAACCCTGTGGACTGTAGCCCACCTGGTTCCTTTGCCCCTAGGATTTTTTAGGCAAGAATACTGGAGTGGGTGGGCTTCCCTGATAGCTCAGTTGGTAAAGAATCCACCTGCAATGCAGGAGACCCTGGTTTGATTCCTGGGTTGGGAAGATCTGCTGGAAAAGGGATAGGCTACCTACTCGACTATTCTTGGGCTTCCCTTGTAGCTCAGCTGGTAAGGAATCTACCTGCAACACGGGATACCTGGGTTCGACCCCTGGATTGGGAAGATCCCATGAAGAAGGGAATGGCTACTCACTCCAGTATTCTGGCCTGGAGAATTCCATGGACTATAAGTCCATAGGGTCACAAAGAGTCAAACACGACTGAGCGACTTTCACTTTGACTGGAGTGGGTTGCCTCTTCCTTCTCCAGCCAATCTTCCCAACCCAGGGAAGCCCCCTTAAATGCATATCACGCAGTAAAAGAAACCAATCTGAGAAGAATATATGTTATATGATTCTAACTATATGACATTCTGGAAAAGACAAAACTAGGGAGGCAGTGAAAAGACCAGTGGTTGCCAAGGTTCAGAGTGAAGAAAAGAGGGAAGAATAGCAGGAACACAGGATTTTTAGGTCAGTAAGGCTATTCTGTTTGATATTGTAAGGGTGGATACATTTATTACATATTTGTCAAAGCCCATAGAATGTACAACATGTAGAGTGGACTCTAACATAAGCTATAGACTCTGGTTTAAGAGTCAGATTGCCTTATAAATGTACCACACCATTACAAGATGTTCAGAATAGGGAAAGTTCTGTGTATGTGTGTGAAATATATGGGAACTCTGTAACTTTCTGTTCCATTTCCCTATAAACATCAAGCTTCTCTAAAACAGAGTCTATTATTTAAAAATTTTTCATCTTTATCCTAACTTAGTTAATTAATCAGTTACTTTATATCTGTATGGATTCATAGAGTCCTATTTTGTCCTATAAGTTATGTCATTATTTTTGAGAATGAAAATGGCATTCCTGAGTGCTGAGAACTGGTCTGATGGTTACAGCTGGGTGTCACTGTGAAGCTGGCCTGGTGCTCACAACTAGGCTGTGCATCCTCTTCTGTCCGACACTAATCATCTCAGAGCACTAACATCAGACAAGGCCACTTTGAGACCATAGCACATTGGGACAAAACAAGGCCACTTCATAATTTTATCTAGGCACAGACAAGAACAAAATGCAACCCATGATAATACCAAATATCCCTCTCTCCCAGCTAATATAGGTGACTGCTGCTTTTTGACCATTACAGCCTTATCCTCGCTAGTCTGCCCTCCTATGGAAACATTTGTTGAGGTACCAATCATAGAAACGTCTCCACTTCCTGACAGTGTGCGATCCAGAGTGAATCCCATGTTCTTGGACACTTCCCAAGCCCTCCAAAACAAAAGCTAGATCCTGTAGTAATTTCTTCTGACATCCTCTTATTGAGATACCCCATGGTTACTTATAGGCTTCCTGGGTGGCACTATTGGTAAAGAACCTGCCTGCCAATGCAGGAGACATAAGAGACATGGGTTTGATCCCTGGGTTGGGAAGATCCCCTGGAGAAGGAAATGGCAACCCACTCCAGTATTCTTTCCTGGAGAATCCTGTGGACAGAGGAACCTGGCAGGCTACAGCGCATATGGTCACACAGTCGGACATGACTGAAGTGACTTAGCACACACACATGGTTATTTATGGTGTGTATTCACCCTCACTGTTCAGTTCAGTTCAGTTCAGTCGTTCAGTCGTGTCCAACTCTTTGCGACCCCATGAATCGCAGCACACCAGGCCTCCCTGTCCATCACCAACTCCCGGAGTTCACTCAGACTCACATCCATCGAGTCAGTGATGCCATCCAGCCATCTCATCCTCTGTCGTCCCCTTCTCCTCCTGCCCCCAATCCCTCCCAGCATCAGAGTCTTTTCCAATGAGTCAACTCTTCACATGAGGTGGCCAAAGTACTGGAGTTTCAGCTTCAGCATCATTCCCTCCAAAGAAATCCCAGGGCTAATCTCCTTCAGAATGGACTGGTTGGATCTCCTTGCAATCCAAGGGACTCTCAAGAGTCTTCTCCAACACCACAGTTCAAAAGCATCAATTCTTTGGCGCTCAGCCTTCTTCACAGTCCAACTCTCACATCCATACATGACCACAGGAAAAACCATAGCAGAGTTCCAAAGAATAGCAAGAAGAGGTAAGAAAGCCTTCCTCAGAGATCAATGCAAAGAAATAGAGGAAAACAACAGAATGGGAAAGACCAGAGATCTCTTCAAGAAAATTAGAAATACCAAGGGAACATTTCATGCAAAGATGGGCTTGATAAAGGACAGAAATGGTATGGACCCTCACTGTAATGAGTAATAAAACCAACTGGTTCGACTCTAGGCATTGGTAGCAACTATTATCTATTTTAATGCTTAAATTGTCTCAGATTTGGCCTATAGGCCAAAGTCCTTTTGACATATCCTTATTGTTCTTTGAAGGGAAGCCCTGGTATCTCAGAGGTAAAGAATCTGCCTGCAATGTAGGAGACCTGGGTTCTATCCCTGCATTGGGAAGATCCCCTGGAGAAGGAAATGGCAAGCCACTCCAGTGTTCTTACCTGGAGAATTCAATGGACAGAGGAGCCTGGTGGGCTACAGTCCATGGGGTTGCAGAGAGTTGGACACAACTAAACAACAACTGTGTTGTTCTTTGAGCACTTTCCTACTATCTGGCACAATCAGATATCCCAGGCTCATCTTGTAGGTTCCGTGTCCCAGCTCTGGAATCAGCCGTTACTCTAAGGAGCCCTGGTTTCTTTCAGTTGGGAGTGGTATTTAAAAGCCGAGATCTGGGAGCTAAGTGTGCTCATTGCTTTTGGGGTGCCACTGCTTCCAGGTGTGGTCAGAGTTAGGGAATATGTGTATCTACCTTTATGTATGCGTATACAAACATTTGCATCTTTCTCTCTTTATTCCTGTATGTATATATATATATACACACATATATATATGACAAAATGAGTTCAGAGGAGAGAGCAGCATCAACTTGGGGCCCTCCTGTCAAACCCCCAGGTGTGGCCAGAGGGGAAGGAAATGCTTATGTTTGGGTGGTGATGATTATAGCTGGGGTAGGAGTGGGGAGACTGGTGGTCCTGATAAAGAAAAAATTCTTCATGGTATTTGTTACAGATGGTAAAGCAACTGTTATTTGGGACCATGATGATAGATGGCTTCCCTGGTGGCTCAGCGGTAAAGAATCTGCCTACCAGGGCAGGACACATGGTTTTGATCCCTGAACTGGGAAGATCCCTTGGAGAAGGAAATGGCAACCTCCTCCAGTATTCTTGCCTGGGAAATCCCATGCACAGAGAAGCCCAGTGGGCTGCAGTCCACTTTGCATGAGGTTGCAAAGAGCTGGACATGACTTAGCGACTGAGCAGATACGCACACGCATGACGATAGGTATAGGGACCACCGGAATGGGATTCTGAAGTGGAAAAGAGATTGGACTTAACTCTGAATACAGCTCAGGCAAGTGGGAATACAGGGCTTCCCCAGTGGCTCAGGCAGTAAAGAATCTGCCTCCAATGCAGGAGACCCAGTTTCGGTCCCTGGGTCAGGAAGATCCCTTCTCTAGGCAACCCACTCGGTATTCTTGCCTGGGAAATCCCATGGATAGAGGAGGCTGGTGGGCTACAGTCCATGGGATTGCAAAGGGTCAGATATGACTGAGTGACTAACACTTTGACTTAGAAGTGGGAACTTACAGCCAAAGAGCAGAGTGGGAGGCAGTGCCTGGAAAATTAAGAGGAAATATCAGGGGTAAGAGGGGACTCAGACTAAACCAGCCTAACAGGATTCTTGCTGAAGGCAGGTCAGGGTGATCAGAAGGCACCTGGGAAATGAGGGGGATGAGGAGCCTGATCAGATATCGAGGTTGGGGGTGTCTCTTGCTAAAGCTGCATTTTAGAAGGAAGTGCAGAAATGGGCTTGGAGAAAGTTCATGGAGCCTGAATAAAGTTTGCTCAAGCAAAGAAGTTTTGTCAGCGCTCACTGAATCAGTCTGGCCCATTAGGCCTGTCATAAGGGATTGTTCCCCAGATTCCTGCCTGCCCCCACTCCTGCCGCTGAGCCACCATGCTCCCACCTCACCAAGAACACCCGGGGGTCACCATTTGATTGTTGATTCAGTCAGATGAAGCTCTGATTCTTCCCCCCAAATTCAGCAAAACGAATACTGATAAATCATGAATTAGCTGGTTCACTGACAGAGATACCTCCCAGTGCAGCGCCACAGACACACACACCTAATGTCTCCAGAACACTCTGTGGCCCCACCTCTGCCCATTAGCTGAAGCTCTGGCTCCCCCAGGCCAGAGCTCTGCGGAGTTTCTGGAACCTTCTTTCCTCTGTCCTCTCTTTCTCCTTCCTTCAAGAACTGTAGTTTCTTTTTCTGAGCAGCCATTGTCTTGACAATAGACAGAATCGCAGAGCTACTGTGACTGCCCCTTGACAGCGGGGAGGACCGAAGAGGTGCGGTCCTAAGGAAATAAAAGCCTGTCCTAAAGTTATGCCTGAGAAGTCTACTGGAAGCTGAGTAGTGTTCCTCAAGGAGCCATTCATGTTGAGAGGAGGCTTAGAGGAAATTGTGTATTTTATTGGCTGCCTGGGCTACCCACTTGGGTGAGTTAGGGGCTGACCCATACCTGTTACTTTTATTGTTATTTGTCTGACTCATCCCCTGGCTTTTGCCATGGAGCTCAGGCCTCTCTTGCCCCATTTCTCCTCTGGCCTGTCTCCTCCATCCCCCTGTGCTGGTTCCCCAGGCCTTGTGGGGTGTGTGTGTGAGTGTTAGTCACTCAGTCGTGTCCAACTGTCTCTGACTCCATGGACTGTAGCCTGCCAGGCTCTTCTGTCCATGGAATTCTCCAGGCAAGAATACTGGAGTGGTTTGCCATGCCCTTCTCCAGGGGATCTTCCTGACCCAGGGATGGAACCGGGGTCTCCTGCATTGCTGGCAGATCCTTTACCATCTGAACCCCATGGTAGCCGCTAGTAAACCTGCTCCCTTAGCCAACTCTGCCCTCCCTGTGTTCCAGTCCAGCGAGGCCCTCCCAGCATCTCTGCTGCCCACAGAGGACAGATGGGCACCCATGATGTTTGGAGAGATCTGTCCATTACTACAGGCATGCTGACCGCTCCTTCACCCCACCCAAACCCCAGGGCACCCAACCTAGATTCCTGGACAGTGAGAAGGTACTTCTGGGTCCCCCCTGTCTCTATGAGGGTCTTTCACTTTCTTTTTTTCAACTTAACAGGATTTCCAAGGGCATCTGAAGGCAGTAAATTTTGCCAGAAAACATATATTCTTCTGATCTCATTTGCTTCTGGGACTGTCTTGACAGGCTGTGATTTGTTTTTTTTGTGACTAAGGAGCCACAGGCTGGGAAGGCAATTTGCCGTCTGCACCCAGCTGAAAGGGTAGTGCAAGGAGCCTGTTCTTTGCTGTGACCTCATTGACCCCCAAGGGGCCTGTGGGCTGGTCGTCCTGGCAAGGCTGTGAGTGTTCTCCTGCCCACAGACCATTGCCTCCATTGTTGGGGCTCTCTCTAGGAGCCAGGCCCTGTGCTGCGTGTTTCGTTCCCAAGTTTGTCGTCTCACGTAGTCCTTACAACAGCTCTGTGAGGCGAATGTCAGCAGCCCCATCTTCCAGGAGAGACCTGAACGTTTAAATAAGGTCCACAGCCAGGACTGTAAGCTGTGGTGGAC
This sequence comes from Bison bison bison, assembly GCF_000754665.1. Classification (NCBI taxonomy): domain Eukaryota; kingdom Metazoa; phylum Chordata; class Mammalia; order Artiodactyla; family Bovidae; genus Bison; species Bison bison. The sequence continues at coordinate 2,308,608 of NW_011494858.1, forward strand.
TCATATCCAGTAGGTTAGCCCAGCTCACAACAGCACAACCACCACCAGCCTTACAAAGTGGGAAGACAATTTCGTTATAGTGCAAAGGGGGCTCAAATAACAAGTAGATTGTTGAATGCAAGCCCATGATATGGTTAAAAAATCACCTTCACACAGCTAGAGGCCCCCATCTAATTTTCCTCCCTTGGCTGTAACATGGACTGCCTCTAGCCCAGACCCTCTAATGGAATTTGAAAGTTTAAATTTCTGCAGCTGTCTAGGACACCATCTCATAGGCCCCAGAACCCATCCATCCTTAGGAGTCCAGCCTGAGCAAACTCTACTTATGACCCTCTCAGCCTTCAGCCTGCCAGAGTCATTTTAGTATCTTCTTTCATCCCCACCTTGGAGCGTATTCTTGTTCCTCCTTCTAATCTTGGTGGGGGTGCCACTGGGTAAGGCTGCTTGAAGCAGGATCTTAGTTCCCTGACTGGGTATCAAACCCAGGCTGCCTAGTGAAAACCAGGAATCTTAACTCCTGGACTACAAGGGCCAGTGGTCTTGAAACAGGACCTTGGTCCTTGTCTTCTTTAAAGAAAGAATTCAGCAAAGAGAAGGTAGCAGAACAACTAAAGCATTTATTTGAAAAAAAAAAAAAAAGTATGTGTGGAAAGAGACAGCAGTCACGAGCTTTGGGGGATGGCTTAAACTGTTTATATGGGGACTGTTTTCCAGATTCCCTCTAGCCAATCATCTTGCTTCATCTTGCTTTGTGTCCGTATCTGCCTGCAATGCAGGACACCTGGGTTCGATCCCTGGGTTGAGAAGATACCCTGGAGAAGAGAATGGCTGCCCACTCCATCTTCTTGCCTGGAGAATCCCATGGACAGAGGGAAAGCCATGAGGTTGCAGAGAGGCAGACACAACTGAGCAACTAACACTTGGTCTGACTCAGAGCCCTCCCAGTGTGGGCATACATCTTTTAGCCAAGATGGATTCCAGCACAAGAGTGTCTGGGAGGTTGGCAGGACATATTATGGGCTAATGCCCTCCCCCTTTTTTGACCTTTGAGGAACTTTTTTTTTTTTTGGCTCATGTTTAGTTGGGGAGATGTCCTTCAACACAAGAATGAAAAATGTGCTCGTCTTATCTCTTCACTCAAGCAGAGCTCAGCTCCTCTTTGCTCCTGCCTTTATCTTTCCCTTGAGGTGTCTGCAGGAGACAAGCTCCAGCAGCTCAGCCTGGGGCCCCACTGTCTCCTGTCTCTCTTCCAAGGGTGTGATGGTGTCAGAAGGGCTACACTGGTGTTTACTATGGGATCACCATCTAACCTCTTGGTCTTCATCTTAATCTTCCAAGTCTGTAACTAAAGACTGTCAACACTGTAACTTCCAAGTCTTTCAGTCTGTGAAAAAGGAAAGACTGGGCGCCAAATATGCCTCAAATCCACCCCAGCTTTTCCTCTGCTCCTATTTTGATCATAGGGAACTGCATTTCATGGGCTTCGTTACCAGTGGCCACTGGTGGGCTTGCTGAGGGAGGCCTAGCAGAAAACTGAAGGGAGGGGAGGAAATTCCCTATTGCTTTTGTCCCCCTCCCTCTCTCTCTGCTCTCGAATCTCAGCAGTGGCTGTGTTCCCTTCGGGGCTCCAATTTCTGCTAGGCAGCCCCTCCCTTTTGGTCCCAGCTCCCACGAGGCCATCTCACAGTTTCAGCATCTGCAGGAGATCTGGTTTTTAGCCCCTGTTTACACCCTCTGCTCTCAACTGTCTCACGGGCCTTGGCATGTTTGTGGCTTCCTGCTGTGGCTAATCTCTGCTTTTCTCCTGTTTTCTGTTGAATTTCTCTGTACTCCTGTAGCTTCACCAACTGATTCCCTGTATTAAATTCTTCTTTTCAAAGACCTAGAAGGATTTCTGTTTTTGTGAGCAGACCTGACTCTCACCAAGTGCTTTATGAACCACAGTGCCTAGACAAAGGAAGAGGCTCTTGTTCCTCTGTTCCTCTCTGCCCAGCTTGTAAGTGAGGCTCATTTCTTTCTTTTGGAAATCTATACATGTTATGATTATAGAAGCTATCTATTAATGAGAAACGCTCTGAGCATCAGTAATGAGACCCTCTACTCAGACTCGTAGGACTATCTCCCTTCCCCCAGATCCTCAGCTTTTGCACAGGAGGGTCAGGTGAACATCTGCAGCCAACACAGTTCCTATTCCCAGATGACGGCAGCCTGGCTGGGAGACAGGCTGCAAGTCCTTCCTGATGAGGTCACGGCTCAAAGCTTCAGTTCGCTGGGCATGAGCTGCCTGGAAACACATGAATGCATCAAAGCAGGCGCTGGCAGCGAGAGCTGGATGGGGGATGGGGCAGAGGGGAGAGTCCTGGGTGGAAATGTGCAAATGCCATCTGCTAGGATGGAGACTTTGTCTCACAGGGTCTCTGGGAAGCAGGGAGGGGATGGGTGATGGAGGAGAGCAGGAGTGTGATGCAAATCAGCCTTGTAACCCTGGAGACCTGTGCAGTTGGTGCATTCAGCAAACAGGGAAGCCTTTCCTGTCTGTGTTATTTATTTCTTCTAACGTGTTACTACAGTTGTGATACTTTGTCCAAAATATGCTACATTTGAAGGGGAAAGTCAGCCAGTTCTCCAGCAGTAGGAGAGAGGAGAATGATGTTGAAAGAAGAAAATCTCCTCTTAAAATCTGGCAGATACTGTTGAAGGTGGCTCTCCCCATGTTAGCACAAGGCTGCTTTCCTGATGCTCCGATGGCGGGAACTGGGCTGCTCCACTTCTTTGATTCTTTGTGTCAGAGGAGTGGAGCTAATTATAAAATATCCTTCCATATCCTCTCTGTTGAAAGATGACACTCTGTTTTTCTCTTCTCAAAATGCAGACGCGGCTGATCCATTTCATTGCCTGGCCCAGCTGTGAAGTGCACATTCTGGATGCTAAATGTTATGTTTCTGAGATCAACTTCCCTTTGAGACAAACTTTTCCAAATAGTGGTTGATGCATCCTTCACGTTTAAGAAAGTGGCATGCAGCAGGCAAAGATAAACTGGGGCTGAGAGAGTTCTTTTTCTGCCCTGCAACCTTGAGACCAGTACTCTAAGGGTGAGCCTTCTGCTTCTGAGTTCTTGAGGAAGATGGGAGGGGGAGAGGGGTCACCTTCCTAAGAACTGCACTCTGGCCTAAGGGAAAGAACCTATTTTTCAAGGCCCTGCCCCAGACTTGTAAACTAAATCTCTTAGTTATTTGATAAGGGCTCTTAGCTGTTTGAAAAGGGATGAGAAGGAGCCCCTTTGTGCCCTGGGCATGGTCTGGACAGAGAAGAGTGGGCCAAAGGGCTCAGCTGGTGCTCAGCACAGTGATGAAGAGACCCAGGGGAAACACTATCCCCGCTGTCTGTTGCTATACTGTTTTGCTTCTGGAGATTATTACTCATCACTGGGAAGTGTATGTGTGTGTGTATGGGGCAGGGGTGGGGGAGGTGTGGAGTATTACTGCCCAAAGACTGTTGCAGGGAACTGAGTGAAGTGGGGTCGGGGGGCTCCACCCCACCAAAGCCATGTGTGATAGACATAGTGTAGGGGGAGGGCAGCCATCCCAGAATTCCAAGCGGCAGTCCCCGGTGGAGGAGCTGAAGGCCACGGGGGACTTAGAGCCACATAAGAAGACACCAGCATGAGGCTGGACCATGGCCTGCGTGAGACCATCTCTTCTTTCAAAATGTGATGTGAGCTCTGCCTGGTGAGGTCAGTGTACAGTTGCCACAAGTTCTTCTAGAATTTAATGAAGGACTATTCTAGAGGGATCCAATGATCATGATAATTAGGAAGCATTTCCCCCCAAAACCTATGCTATTAAGAAAGTGAGTTAATATAATAAGTAACTACTGGAATAGAAATCCTCCAAACCCATGCTATCAAGAAAGTAATTTACATGGGGACAGAGAGTAAAATGGTGGTTGCCAGAGGTGGGGTGGGAGAGAATGGGAGATGGTCAAAAGATATAAGCTTCCAGTTAGAAGATGAGTGAGTCTTGGGGCTCTCATGTACTAGCATGGTAACCATAGTAACAATGCTATGTTACATACTTGAAAGTTGCTGATAGATCTTAAATATTCTCACAGCACACATAAAAGGTAATCATGTGAGATGGTGGCGGTGCTAACTAACCTTATTGTGGCAATCATTCGCAATATATGCATGTATCAAGTCATCACATTGTATACCTTAAACTTGTACAAAGGTGTATGTCAATTATATCTCAATAAAGCTAGCAGGGAGGAGAAGGCAATGGCACCCCACTCCAGTACTCCTGCCTGGCATATCCCATGGACGGAGGGGCCTGGTAGCCTGCAGTCCATGGGGTGGCTAAGAGTTGGACGTGACTGAGTGACTTCACTTTCACTTTTCACTTTCATGCATTGGAGAAGGAAATGGCAACCCACTCCAGTGTTCTTGCCTGGAGAATCCCAGGGATGGGGGAGCCCGGTGGGCTGCCGTCTATGGGGTCGCACAGAGTCGGACACGACTGAAACGACTTAGCAGCAGCAGCAGCAGCAAAGCTAGGGGGGAAAGAAAATACTAAGGAATTCCCCAAACCCATGCTATTAAGACAGTGAGTTAATATAATAAATAACTACTTGAGGAAAAGTCCCACCCCACATGTAGCAAATCATTATTTGGAAATTTTGGAGTGTGGTGAAGAAAAGGAACTCAACAACAAAATTTCAAATCTTAAAGGACCTCAGGTTATGATGGACTTTAATTCTATGAGCTAGGAAATACTGACAACAAATTAAAATCTCATTCATGGGATTTATTAAGAACCTTGTCCTGGAGCTTAAAACTAGCCCAGTAATGAAATGATCACCATCCAAGCAAGACGGACGATCGAACTGTTTCACAATTAACTGAGGGCTCTGGCATCAACCACTTCGATTTCCTATCAGCATGAAATTCTGTGCCAGATGATAACCCTACAATTGCTGTTGTGGAAAGGACTGGGGCCTTTGTGGGAGGAGCAGCATCAAGGCAATCAGGACAACAGGGAGCACTTGAAGAGCTCAGGGAGACATATTTACCAGCCAAAGTGGAAGGATTTTAATGTTTTGACAACCCAAATGCCCATGTTGTTGTGTATCATCTTGGCCCTGCATGCATCTATTCAATAATCCATCACATGTATTCATCTTCCACCCACCCACCCACCCATCCATCCACTCATTCAGTGTTCCATCTGCCTATTCAAAGCCTATCCTAGAGATGTTTCCTCAGGGGATGTGGATCACAGTGGATAATCAGATGAGTGGAATGATTCTTATCCTTGAGGCGCTCACAAGCTATTCCTGTTATTTGTGGGAAGCATGTGTGTTAGCTGTTGCCATCAGTCCTACTGTGATAGAATTATGGTGAGATTTCATGGAATAACAGATTAAATTTATAACATTTCACAGAGCCTGTGCTTATCATTTTATATTCCTAGCAATCCTGTGAGATGGGTGGAAGCACATTTTATAAACCATGGCACTCAGATACAAAACCATTAGTGATGGCCAGAGGGGTACAGAGTCAGGAATTTGGCCAGTGGATTTTTATCATGGGTGGAAGAGGGTGGAATCATTGCTGAGTGACGGTGGCTCCAAAATATGGGATCTTCTCCTGTCTTAACATTGCCACTGACATTTTGCCATTGTTGGACAAACTGCACAGCCAAGAGTGGATGATCTCAGTTTTTGTGGTTGAGTTGACACTCCGGCTCTGCAATTAGCCAATGTTTGGCTCGTCACTGGTTTGATACAGTAAGAAGGAAGGAAAGGAGGATCCATTGAAATTCAAAAGTTCCCTGTGGTTTGAATGACAAATTTTCATATAAAATACAATGCAACAGCTTCAAATGAAGAAAGGGATCCTCAAGTTCTTTCAAGAACCTACTGAACCAACATAGACATCCAGTGTTCCCACTGGTGATTTGTGTGAGCTGTGTCACTTCAGCTGTGTCCGACCCTTTGTAACCACATGGACTGCAGCCCACCAGGCTCTTCTGTCCATGGGCTTTCCCAGGCAAGAATACTGGAGTGGGTTGCCATTTCCTTCTCCAGGGGGTCTTCGTGACCCAGGGATTGAATCCATGACTCTTAGGTCTCCTGCATTGGCAAGCAGGTTCTTTACCACTCACACCACCTGGGTACTTTCCTTTTTTCTTGAAGTCAGGAAGAATGGCTACTTTTCAGTCATCTGAATATCTCTGTACCAACTGTGACAGACTCTCATAGATAAAGTGGCTGCCTCTGGCTTTGAGGGTGAATGGAAAAACACATTCCTGTAGCTGAGTGAAAGAATACTTCCCAGAAGATGGTTAAGTTTGAGTTGATTTTTAAGCTGTCAGTAGGGAATAGCCTATAGAGAATTTGTAAGGGAAAAATAAGATTTACTGTCCTCCTTTCTCCCTTGAACTTCACTGAAGGTTTTGGCTAGAGAAGTAACTGCAAGAAGCATGTCCTGTCCTCAGGAGATTTACAACCAGAGCCTGACCAGCAGTAAATTAAGCTAAAAGTACCTGGTCAAAAAGCAGAAGAGTTCACCTGGGTTATTGGTCATTCAAGAGGTGAAACAATAACTGAGAATTATGGCTCCTCTGTCACACCTCCCTGAAATGGGTCAGTACCTTCTGTACTCAGAGCAAAGGCAGGTATATCTTTCTACCAAAAATAAAGCAGGTTCCGACATTGTTTATGATGGCTGAACCCACAGAAAGGTCAGTGAACAGAATAGATAGTTCGTGCACAGACCATCAGCAGCTTTCATTGCCTGTGAGAGATGTTAGCTGAGAAAGGGTCCTGGGATACCTGCCCTTGCCCTGCTGCCCCTCCAGCCAGGAGTGGACCCTGGGAAAGATGAACATCATGGTCTGTAACTGGGAGCAGCATATGAAAGAGGCAGTGCCAGCCTCAAACAGGAGATGGTTCAACCAGCCCCGTCTGCTACGTGTACATGGCCACCTTGGGTCTCTGAGGTCCCCTCTGTCCCTTGTCCTCAGGTCGTCCCGGTTAACTCCCTCACATTCTGCTTACTTCCTCCACTTGAATCCCATGAAGTCAGAGTCTTCTACCCTAGAAGGAATCTGGGGTTATATGCACCTTATGCATTACGAAGCATTCTTATTACTTATATATCTCTGGGTTTAAAACCATCTCACAACTTAGAGGCTTAACACAACTATTTGCCCCTGATTCTGTATAAGAAAAGCAAAAAGTGTCCCCAACAGCTTGCAGCTGGAAGCTGTGGTGTGCCTGAATGTATATAAATAATTTTCACAGCATTTAAACAATACTCAGACAAGGCCATTCTTTGACCATGATGCAATAATATAGAACAAGACTATTTTGTGATCATGCCTGAAACTATACAGAGACAAGGACATTCTGCAACTCAAAAGTAATTAAATATCTCCTTCTTCTAACAGATAATGAGTTACCACTGACAACTGTAGTCCTACTTTAATCCTCCTGCCTCAGATAAAAATTATCAAGAGAACCAGTCACAAAGCTGGCCCTATTTTCTGAAAGCACCCAATCAAAAACTGGCTCCAACTTCCCTAAATGCTTTATGAAATCACCCAGCAGACACCCAATTACCAAGCAGACACCCAAATCCTATAATAAGCTCCTATTGCTTCCCCTTCCTAGTTCCTCTGGTATACACTATCTCTTGCTATAGCGCTCAAAATAAAGGTAACTTTGCCTAACTACAAGTGTGTTTCTAGTGGTCTTTGACATGTAGGTCAATAATTTGGGTTGGGTTCAGCTGGCTGATTGTTCTGCATCTGAAATCTCTTGTATGGCTGCGGTCATCTGGCAGTCAACTGGGTGGTGTGAGATGGCTTCACTCGGATGGCTGGTGGTTGGGCTGGCTGACAGCTGAACCACATGTCTCCAGCAAGCTAGCTTAGGCATCTTCACATGGTAGGCTTGTATGTTATAACAGGCAAGTCCCAATGCACGATATGCCCCTCTGCTCAAATTATCTTTGCTAATGTGCCATCAGTCAAAACAAGTCACATGGCTAATCCCAGAATCAATGTGGGAGGATACCACCAAGGGTGGAGAAACAGGAAGACGTAATTGGGGGCCCATTTCTGTAATAAACTACCATAGCACTGAACACACAGTCTCATTTAGTCCTCACAAATGATGACACTATTATCCTAATTTTACTGATGAAAAAATTCAAGTTTAGAAAAATTTGAATATTGACTAAGGCCATCAAGCTAGTAAATTTCAAGACTGAATCCCAGAACCAGATTGCTGAGTTGTATTTCAGAGTTTCTCTCCCCAGATTCCTCACTGCAGAGTTGCTCTGTTGATTTTGTTCTGCAGGGCCCTTTGAGTACATTTTGTGACTGGCTTTTTTCATTTATTGTAATGTTTTCAGCTGCATCAATTCCTTTTTCTGACCAAATATATCTCATTGTATGGATATATCATATTTTGTTTAGCCATTCATTAGCTGAGAATCCCATGGATGGAGGAGCCTGGTGGGCTGCAGTCCATGGGGTCACGAAGAGTCGGACACGACTGAGCAACTTCACTTTCACTTTTCACTTGCATGCATTGGAGAAGGAAATGGCAACCCACTCCAGTGTTCTTGCCTGGAGAATCCCAGGGATGGGGGAGCCTGGTGGGCTGCCATCTATGGGGTCACACAGAGTTGGACACAACTGAAGTGACTTAGCAGCAGCTGATGAGCATTTGGGTTGAAGCCAAAAGGAGGACACGACTGAAGCAACAGCAGCAGCAGCAGCAAAAGGAGGAGACTCAGCAAGTTAAGCTGTGAACCTTATGTAATAACGTCATGTCAACCCATTCATGCATTTCACTGGGGCATTTGGATAGTAAGGCTTAAACATCTCAGTCTGCAAACTGCCTTCTCCCCTCCAGTCTGAGGCGGGGATGCATGTCCCAGGAGGCAAGGACAGTGAGTTGAGGGGGGGGTCATAAAAGACTCTATTGCATGGGACTTCCCCCAAGCCTGAAACAGTGTTGTTCCCACATTGAGGGGTTTCCCACAGGACCCCGTCTGGGGCCAGGCTCTCACTTCAAGGGCACGATTTTATTGCCAGAACATCTGGACATAGCACATTGAATCAATCAGGAATTTCTTCTGTCACCAGGTTAACAACTATGGCCCTAATACAATTAGGAAAAGATTTTCTAAAAATACAGATTTGACCAGTTTCTGTTTTTTGTTTTTAAGTTAAACAGAAAAGGCCTAGAGTAGGGGCTGAGAAGGAAGAAAGGAAATAATCTCTATCCCAAAACTATTCCATGGCAGAAAGCAGGAAGTGTTAGGTGTCCATGAGAACTGACAGGGCTGCAAAAGCTAAGATTGATTGGAAGTGGCAGAAACTAGAGAAAGTTCTTTTAAAAAGATTATGCAAAACAAAATAATGATGCATTTAGAAAACATATGTTTCTAGAATTAATTGTAAAAGGTAGTGATGAAAATGGATGTCAGGACATGTCCGGGAATCTTCTTGCTGAACTGTGCTCCAACCACAGGGAGATCCCTAAGTTCAGTCACCCCTATAGGGTTTCCCAAAGGTATCAGAAGGGTCCCCAGAATCTACCCTCTTAACAGGGCCCTGAGTGGTCTGAGCATCCCATTTCCGAATCATTGTCCTAGAGGCCACCTCAGTTCTGTCTTCTTCTGATGACATTGTTCATTTCTGAAGCTGGAAGTCACAGGAGAATGCTTTGGAGTCTCTGGGAGTGAAATGGATTTGTCCTCACTTAGCGGGAAAATTTGACACATTTCACTTAACACATATGCCCAGATTAGGTCAAAGAAAGGATATCAGTTCAACTTGTTTGAGTTGCAAAGCCCTCCAAGGAGGCAGAGTTACACCATTTTTACAGCAAACTAAGGGATATTCATAGGTTGACTATGTTATGGTGTATTGATTTCCCTGAGAAATAGAGTCAACAGGATATATGTGTAAAGAGGTTTATTATAAAGAATTGGCTTATATGATTATGGAAGCTAAGTAGTTCCAGTCCAAGCCTGAAGGAGGAGAGCTGATGGTGTAACTTTCAGTCCACATCTGAATCCAAAGACAGAAGACCAGTGTCAGCTCAGAGAGAGATGGAGATGTTCTCTTCCAGGCCTTAATCTGATTGGATGAGACCCACCCACACTGGGGAGGGCAATCTGCTTTACTTCTACTCATTCAAATTGGAATCCCACCCAGAAACACTCTCACAGACACATTCAGAATAGTACTTAATATTATCTAGTCATCCCATGGCTCAGTTGATGCATAAAATTAACCATCACATATGTTATTTCACATTTCAAAACAAAGCAGATCTAAATGTATTGTGTTCCTCTTAATTTAGTTAAATCTGGTAAAGAACCCTCAGGTCTAGAAGTCTCTGGAAAGACACCTCAGTGCTGTGCTTTTTCTCGGGTGGGCAGGCTGGTGATCCTGGTGTTCCTCCTCTTTCTCTCCATGGCTACTCTGCTTCGTAACACCATGGCTTCTTCACGTGAATGTCTCCACTATCAGACTGTGAGTTCCCAAAGCCAGGAGCCTGGTCTGTGCTGTTTACTCAGAATCACTAGCCTGGTATGGTGCCTGTCACATAGAAGGCGCTAGAAGGTACCAAATAAACTCTTTTAGGAATCGAACTTGATCCTTGGCCCAAGGTATTGGTATGTTGAGTTGACTTCCCCATCCCCCACCACATCTTGGCAGGACAGGTTTATGGCATTATGTGAGCTTGGTTTGACAAATTAATATGAAATACTAAGAGAAATCATTGACATTTTATGACAGAGACAGCATTAGAATGAAATGAGACTATAAAATAAAATTGCAGCAAATGCCTAATAAAGAAGGGACTCAATTTAATAAACAATCTTTGCACAGTTTGTTTTGTTCTGATGAATCATGAGAGCAGCTGCTGATTTACAACAGGCTGATTCTGACCAAATCTAGCTCGGCTTGTGATGAAGAAACATAACTCAATATTACATACAAGAAATGGTTCATTGTTTTTTGTTTTGCACCAAATGTCACTGAGGCACTCAGAAAAATGTTAAAATACCTTTCATGGATGATTTTTCTCCAGTAAATTTTTAATCACACCAAATAAGCAATAAACAAAATGCAGTTATTTCCTCTATAATTAAATTGACTAAATTCACAAGTTCATCACATTCATTAAACTAGCGCTCACCCAATTGTAAAATTACAAATACTGGCTTTCTCTTGAGCTTCAGACGGTAGCTTTTATTAGTTCATATATTTACACGTATACAGGCTATCATTTGTGCCCTGAACTGCTTTAGATTTGTTAATTTTGCAACAAATCCTTTGTTAGGAAAAAAGTAAAATTGAAATAATGTCTGTTCTTTAACTGACGTGCACAGCCAAACCTGTTGCAGCATTTTTTTTCAGTCAAATGCCAGCTGTGTCCCTATAAATAAAGCTAATTACCAATTTCAAAGTCATAGGTAACCTTGAACTTTTAGAGAAAAAGTATGTATATTTTAATTCATTTGAGCCTTGATATAAATGACTTCATGACATAATAATGCAAAACCCCAATATTCCCAGAGACTGATTATATTTGACTCCAAAGACCCAGTGACAATACAGCATAATTAAACACATGGGGGTGTGAGTGTCTTTGAAACACATTTTCTGCAGGGTGGATAAAGAGAAAAGAAATAGGATTTTTTTTTTTTATGAGACTTTAAGAATATAAATCTGCTTTTCAAATATTTGGCCGAATCATTCTCTTATCTCCCTCTCAAATCCCACATGAAGTTAGTTTCTTAGACTCAGATTGGGAAGCTGAGTGTAATTCCCGACTTAGAACCAGAATCTTCTTTGTATTGCTCTAATTGCAGGCAGCCTCTCAAGGCAGCCTTTCCTCTATTCGAAGGTCTGATTGCTGGAAGCGTCTTCTTCATGTTGTTAAAGCCTTTAAGCTGTAGGGTTCCTGTAGAGTCCCATAATCATTTGACCTTGTTTGGTCTTATTTCTGTAATTCAGAAAAAGACCCTCTCACCCCTAGAAATGATTTGAATCTTGCTTATACCTTTTTCGGACTACTTCTCCCCATTCTGTATATCATACCCTTGGCTGACTCAAGCTTGTCAAAGCCAGTTTTAAAATGTAAGTCACAAATTCATTTCTACAAAATTACTGAGTAGCATGTGTCAGGTTTTTGCTTATTATAAAGAGGTCATTCATAATTGTGTAAGACGAGAGCTCAGCCTTCCAGTAGTTTCCAGTTGGGAATAGAAAGATTCTGCACCTTTCTGCAAGCTTCTTTTCTGTGCTATCCCTGTCTCCCTCTAAGGGGAAAGTTGTGCCTATGGTTGGGTAGATCCCAGGTTAGTCACTGGGTCCTGTTTTTCCAGAGAACCAGGTGGCTGAGACTTAAAAGATACCACCCATTCATGGTGCCCAGTCTGTCTTACCCGTGGCAAGTGACAGGCCAGCCATCCACCGTTTCTATGTTGTGTTCACTCGGGTAAGTGGATTCTGCCCTTTTGAGCCACTCCATCTCTCTCTCTGTCCATCTGCCTTTCTCTCTGCACTGAGGTATAAATGGGAAGAGCAAGTGTCCCACTTTGACCTTGAACCAAATCTGCCTACTACTGAATTTTCCTAGTGGGTTCTACTTTGTAGAACAGAAGCATTGGTTCACATTTAATCCTGGCACTTTATTCTCATTCTGTTATTATTCTTTATGCAGAGATTTCTCAGCCTAGACCTGGTGAGGAGGAGCAGGGAGGAGAAGCCTAATACAGACTTTCATGGGATGCCATGCCTCATTCCATCAGATGCACTTGAGAGCCCCACCCAGAAATCCCAACACTCACACATCAGGCATGATAGGAGTACATATCCTAAAAAGGAGAGCAAAAACATGGAGTTTTCCGAGTGGGAGATTGAGGGTTGAGTAGAAGAGGTAAGGTGAGGTGCAGGAAAGGCTGGGACTTTCAACAGGTGCAGCTGGAAGACTGTGGAGGGAGACGGCAGCCTGCGAGGGGGCGGGAGAAGTTGGAATGTCCTCAGAAAATGATAAGATCTCAAGTTTGGTTGAAACACGGAGGAGAGAGTGGGGAGAAGGAGGCCGGAAAGAGGAGTTGCCCAAAACACTGAGCACTTGCCTTCCAGGCCAAAGTTTTCTGCATGACTTGGTAGGCGATGAGGAGTTGGTGATGGCTAGGGTGTCGGGATGTGGAAGTGGTCCCCTCACATATGATAATAGAGCTGGCTGTGCAGCCAGAAAGGAGGGGAAGGGGAGGCTGGGCAACTGCGAGCCCAGTGAAGAGGCTCTCATGTGTAACACCCAGATGTGGTGGTCCATGGAGAGGGCCATGCAGAAAGAGTTGCTGCAAACCCAGGTTGGACTCATCTGTTTAGCTGCCATGTCAGACTCTTGGTTGACATTGGGTCTGGCACTGACTGAGATCATTGGGCCTCTTTTATCACAGGATTTCTTTCAAGTCTTCCCACCCTCATAATTTAGAAGTGACATGGAAGATGTCTGTGTAAAGCCTGACCTTCACTGAGTTGTGCAGATTCATCTTTTTTAGTGTTAACTTGACATTCCTGACTCCAAGATAACTCTAAATCTTCACTCTGTTGTCTATCACTTTATCTCTTCTTCCCAGCTCTGTTTTGTCAGAAAATGGAATAAACATCAAAGTTATTGCTAAAATGTTGACAAGATGAGCACAAAGACAGTCCCCTGGAGCTCTAATTGGAAGCCCCACTAATAGCATCGTGGGCTTTCATGGTGGCTCAGATGGTAAAGAATCCACCTGTAATGCTGGAGACCCAGGTTTGATCCCTGTGTCAGAAAGGTCCCCTGGAGAAGGGAATGACCACCCACTCCAGTATTCTTGCCTGGAGAATCCAGTGGACAGAAGAGCCTGGCAGGCTAGAGTTCAAGGGCTTGAAAAGAGTTGGATACAACTGAGTGACTAACACACTAATAGCATCAAAACCATTGACCAACAGACTGCGGGAGCCTTGCTTTTCTGGAAGCAAATCCACCACCAGCTTCATCATGCTGCAGGTGTTAATCATTTCATTCCATAAAAGACTTAGAAGTGAC
>NW_011494858.1:2322831-2336148 GCF_000754665.1 Bison bison bison
GTGCATTCTCCTGGTTTCTGGGCTCGCTAACACCAACAGTGATGAGTGAGAATAAGGGTCATGTGACACTATTGTTCTACTGCTTTTACAAAGCTGCTCTTTCTTATTTTTAAGATATTTTCATTTTTCACACAAGTGGGATTACTAAATCATATGGTAGTTTTCCATAGTGGCTGTATCAATTTACATTCCCACCAACAGAGTACTCTCGTTCTCTTTTCTCGACATCCTCACTAAAATTTGTTATCTCTTGTCTTTTTTATAATAGCCGTTTGAATAGGAGTGAGGTAATATCTTTTTGTGGTTTTGATTTGCATTTCCCTGGTGATTAATGATGTTGAGCACCTTTTCATGTACCTGTTGGCCATTTGTATGTCTTCAGAAAAAAATGGCTATTCACTTCCTCTGCCTATTTTTGATTGAATGGTTTGGTTTGAGTATTTTTTTGCTGTTGAGTTTGTGTGAGTTCTTTACATGTTGCATATTAACTTTTATCATATATTTGATTTATAAACACTTTCTCCCACTCTCTAGGCTTCTTTTTCATTTTACTGATAGTTTCCTCTGCTGGGCAGAAGCTGTTTAGTTTGATGTGGTCCCATTTGTCCATTTTTGCTTTTGTTGCCTTTGCTTTTGGAGTTAAATCCAAAAAATCATTGCCAAGACCAGTGTCAGAGAGCTTATCCCCTAGAAGAAAATATAGGAGTTTTATGGTTTCAGGTCTTTTGTTCAAGTCTTATTCAATTTTGAGTTGCTTTTGTGTATGGTATAACATTTATTGTTGTTCAGTTGCTAAGTTGTGTCTGACTCTTTGTGATCCCGTGGATTGCAGTGCACCAGGCTCCTCGATTCTCCACTTTCTCCTGGTCTTTGCTCAGATTCGTGTCTGTTGAGTAGGTGATGCTATCTAACCATCTCATCCTCTGCCGCCCCCTTCTCCTTTTGCCTTCAGTCTTTCCCAGCATTAGGGTCTTCTCCAATGAGTTGGCGCTTCACATCAGGTGGTCAGAGAATTGGAACTTCAGCTACAGCATCAGTCCTTCC
Organism: Bison bison bison; assembly: GCF_000754665.1. NCBI lineage: Eukaryota > Metazoa > Chordata > Mammalia > Artiodactyla > Bovidae > Bison > Bison bison. The sequence continues at coordinate 2,323,876 of NW_011494858.1, forward strand.
AGTGAATATTCAGGGTTTATTTCCTTTAGGATTGACTGGTGTAATATTCTTACAGTCCAAAGGATTCTCAAGAGTCTTCTCCAGCATCACAATTCAAAAGCATCAATTCTTTGATGCTCTCAGTGGTCCAGCTCTCACATTCATACATGATTACTGGGAAAATGATAGATTTGACTATATGGACTTTTGTCAGCCAAGTGATGTCTCTGCTTTTGTATACGCTGTCTAGGTTTGTCATAGCTCTTCTTCCAAGGAGCAAGCATCTTTTAATTTCATGGCTGCAGTCACTGTCTGCAGTGATTTTGGAGCCCAAGAAAATAAAATCTGTCACTGTTTCTACTTTTCCCCCATCTATTTGCCATGAAGTGATGGACTGGATGCCATGATCTTAGTTTTTTGAATGTTGAGTTTCTAGCCAACTTTTTCACTCTTCGTCTTTCACCCTCGTTAAGATGCTTTTTAGTTCTTCTTTACTTTCTGCCATTAGAGTGGTATCATTGGCAGCTCTGACCTGGAGCTGACTGCAGCTCAGGTCATGAGCTCCTTATTGCAAAATTCAGACTCAAATTGAAGAAAGTAGGGAAAACCACTAGGCCATTCAGATATGCTGCTGCTGGTGCTGCTGCTGCTAAGTCACATCAGTCATGTCCAACTCTGTGCGACCCCATAGACGGCAGCCCACCAGGCTCCACCATCCCTGGGATTCTCCAGGCAAGAACACTGGAGTGGGTTGCCATTTCCCTCTCCAATGCATGAAAGTGAAAAGTGTAAGTGAAGTCGCTCAGTCGTGTCCGACTCTTAGCGACCCCATGGACTGCAGCCCTCCAGTCTCCTCTGTCCATGGGATTCTCCAGGCAAGAGTACTGGAGTGGGGTACCATCGCCTTCTCTGATTCAGATATGACCTAAGTCAAATCCTTATGATTATACAGTAGAGGTGATGAATAGATTCAAGGGGTTAGATTTGATAGACAGAATGCCTGAAGAACTATGGACAGAGGTTCATAACATTGTATAGGAAGTGGTAACCAAAACTATCCCAAAGAAAAAGAGATGCAAGAAGGCATGGTTGTTGTCTGAGGATGCTTTACAAATGGCTGAGGAAAGAAAAGAAATCTTAAGGCAAGGAAGAAAGGAAAGATAAACCCAACTGAGTGTAGAGTTCTAAAGAATAGCAAGGAGAGATAAGGCCTTCTTCAATGAACAATGCAAAGAAATAGAGGAAAACAATAGAATGGGAAAGACTAGAGATCTCTTTAAGAAAATTGGAGATATCAAGGGATCATTTCATGCAAGGATGGGCATAATAAAGGACAGAAATGGTATGGACCTAACAGAAGCAGAAAATATTAAGAAGTGGCAAGAGTACATAGAAGAACTATACAAAAAAGATTTAGTGACTGGGATAACCATGATGGCGTGATCACTCACCTAGAGCCAGACATCCTGGAGTGTGAAGTCAAGTGGGCCTTAGGAAGCACTGAGGAAAGCTAGTGGAGGTGATGGAATGCCAGCTGAACTATTTCAGATCCTAAAAGATGATGCTGTTAAAGTGCTACGCTCAATATGCCAGAAAATATGGAAAACTCAGCACTGGCCACAGTGAAAAGTTGCTGCCACAAGCTGTGTGCTATGCCAGGATTCAGGACCTCCAGAGGAGAGGATTTCGATCTGGGGACAGAGACCAGTCTTGACCACTGGAGATTTTTGTGTAACAGGATTTTATTTAAGTATAAGAGAGAGAAAGCTTCTGATGTAGACATCAGAAGAAGCAGAAAGAATGCCCTCTTGCTAGTTTTTAGCAAGGTGTTTTATGTCTGTTTGCAAGCTATTAATCAGGTAAGAGAGACACCTCAAGGCTGAGGGAGTTTCACCAAGCACCTCTCCCACAGTATGCATTTTTGAGATAGGATGGCACGAGGTGTGTCATCCCCTACAATAAAGCAGTTGACATGAATACTGGTTTGTTGGGCCATTATCAGCCCAAGGTTTGAGAAAAGGAAAAAAGTTAGTTTTAGGTGGAACCATTTTGAAGAGTCAGATTCCAAAGTAAGTACATAGTTTCATTACCATAGCTTAGGAAAAACGTTTCCATAAGAAAAACGCATTGGTTAGCTCAGGGAGAACCAGGTGTCCTCAACACAGAATTACAAGAAGCTTCTTTTAATTTTATGTGGAGAAGGAAAGAAACATCTGCCACTTGCAGTTTATTTCCTCTTGCCTTCCTACCTGTTTCCCTCTCAACAGGACTGGAAAAACTCAGTGTTCATTCCAATCCCAAAGAAGGGCAATGCCAAAGAATGTCCAGACTATGTCCAGACTATGAGTTGCACTCATTTCACATGCTAATAAGGTTATGCTCAAAATCCTTCAAGTTAGATTTCAGCAGTACGTGAACCGAGAGCTTCGAGATGTACTGGGCTTAGAAACAGCATAGAAACCAGAGATTAAATTGCCAACATTCATCAGATCATGGAAAAAGCAAGGGAATTCCAGAAAAACATGTAATTCTGCTTCATTGACTACAGTCAAAAGCCTTTGACTGTGTGAATCACTTACAAACTGTGGAAAATTCTTAAAGAGATTGGAATACCAGACCACCTTATCTGTCTCCTGAGAAGCCTGTATGCAGGTCAAGAAGCAATAGTTAGAACTGGACATAGAACAGCAGACTGGTTCAAAATTGGGAAGGGAGTATGACAAGGCTGTATATTGTCACCCTGCTTATTTTACTTATATGAAGAGTACAATCATGTGAAATGCTGAGCTGGATGAATCACAAGCTGGAATCAAGATTGCGGGGAGAAATATAAACAACTTCTGATTTGCAGATGGTATAAGACAGTGGTCTAGTTTCATTCTTCTGCATGTGTCTTTTGGTTTTCTCAATACCATTTATTAAAGAGACTATCCTCTCTGCACTGTATATAGTCTTAGTTCCTAATTCATTGACTATACACACATGGGTTTATTTCTTGGCTGTCTATTCTGTTCCATTGAGCTATTTGTCTGTTTTTATGCCAATACCATACTGTTTTCATTACTATAAGTCTGTAATATAGTCTGAAATCAATGTTTAAAAAACTCAACTGGGCAAATTTGAAGATCTAATTGAATTTTTTCAAAGATTCATGAATCGAGCAGCATCCTATCTAGTAAATAGAAAGATGCTCCAAGGAGTTGTATAAAATGGAAGATTTTTATAGGTTTTATAGGGTCTTATCACAAGTAACTCTGCTTGGGTCTTATTTCTTTTTAACATCACGAAGTATGGTGCCTCTGTTTGCTCTTTCTCAAGAATGCTTGGCTATTTGGGGTCTTTTGTGGTTTTATACAAACTTAGGGATTGGTTGTTCTATTTCTGTGAAAAATGTCATTGGCATTTTGATGGGGATTGCACTGAATCTGTAGATCCCTTTGGGTAGTGTGGACATTTTAACTAATATTTGTCCAACCTAAGGGCATAAAATATTTTTTCCATTTTATTTATGTCTTAGTTTCTTTCATCAGTGTCTGATAGTTTTCAGTGTACAGATTCTTCATCTCCTTGGTTAAATTTAATCTTGCTTTTTAAAATTCTTTTTGATGTAATGGTAAATGGTATTATTTTCTCAATGTCTTTTTCTGATAGTTCATTATTACTGTATTGAAATACAACTGATTTTTGTATATTGACTTGGTATCTTTCAACTCTACTGAGCTTGTTTATTAATTTTAACAGTTTTTTGGTGGACTCTTTAGGGTTTTCTGTATATAATTCATTATATATTTTCTTTATATTACATATAATTTTATTAATTATTAAGAAAATTTAAAACATACCTTGTAGGCAGAATTCTAAGAAAGTTTCATGATCTCCACCCCCAGATGTTATGCCCATGATTGGGTTTCATATATGGCAAAAATGAAGACATTTTGCAAATGTAGCTGAAGTCCTTAAGCAAGTAACCTCTAGTTAATGAAAAGGGAGAATTACCTGAATGGGCATGACCTAATCAGATGAGCTCCTTAAAAGACATGCAAAGCAACAGAGACTCTCTCCTGCTGGCCCTGACGGAAGCCAACAGCCCCCCTGTGAACTGCCTAAGGGGAGCAGCAGCCAATCAGAGCATGAACCTCAGTCCTACAGCCGAAAGGATGATCCATGAGGCATTAAGTATAGAAATTGAGAGTAAACACTGAGAAACTTTCATAGCAGTTTGACTTTGCCACAACCTCCAAGTGCCTCTCATTGAATTCATCTCAAGTAGCAGGATATAGACAGTTTGGATTTGTTAAACTTACATGGTGAATTGTGTACAAAGTGACCAATGTACCACATTGCAACATATACAATTTTCAGTTTAATTTGGCAACTGAAATCTAAAAGAGTGTAAAAATATGAGAAGTTTAATCATTTGTTTATTTTTATGACTTGTAATTTTTTAAATCAAGCTTGTCTATTTTTAATTTAGCAAATTATTTATTTAATTGGGAAGCTAGCAATCGATTGATTTATTAACCCTATGTTACTTAACCCCAAGTTTCAATGACCATGGCCTTATACAGGGAGGAACTGCCTTGTATACAGAGAACCAACCCATAGAGCACAAAAAGCCAGTAAAGAATTTTTCATTGTAGTGTAAATAATGCAGAGATTTGTTATTGTGGTAATTCTAGTATGTGTGCAATTTGAACATGATGGTGATATGAAGGCTTCTTTTTAACTTCATTGCCAATAAACACAACTAGCTCTGAACTGTATAAAATTATGAAAGAATATATTGTCAACAAACGTGGTTTTGAGTTTGTTTTGTCTAGGAGAGTGTGTTCTAATAGCACAGTTGCAATGATGGAAGAATATTCTGGAGCAGTCACCTGGATTAAGGAGCTTGTGAATTAATGCACTTTTACCTTTATTGAGAAACTCTTGTTACCAAATCAAACAAAAAATCAGGTGAACTAAATAGTGTATTTAATGATTAATTAAGAATCTGTAAATTACATAAATTCAAAATGCATTAACATGGAAACAACTTAAAGGTCCATCAACAGATGAATGGATAAAGATGTGGTAAATATATATAATGAAATTCTACTCAGCCATAAAAAAGAACAAAATAGAACAAAAAAAGAACAAAAAGTCAACACTGTAATGAAAGTGAAAGTGTTAGTCACTCAGTCGTGTCTGATTCTTTGTGACCCCTTGGACTATAGCCCACCAGGTTCCTCTGTGTATGGAATTCTCCAGGCAAGAATAGTGGAGTGGGTTTCCATGCCCTTTTCCAGGGGATCTTCCTGACCCAGGGTCTCCTGTATTGCAGGCAGATTCTTTATCATTTGAGCTATCCAAGTCATTCTACTTTTATGTGATGTATGGGTGTGGAACATAATCTTTTACTGCATGCTGAGGTACAATGTTTGTTGTGGGGAGAATTCTTTTGGAATATAATGCAGAACAAATTCATCATTTTTCTGTAAGATAAGGAGTCAGTTTGAGCCAGTGTTTAACGACGTAAACTAGACTCCAGACTTGCTGATTTATCTGATCTCTTAGAGGTTTTCAATGATCTTAAAACTTTTACCCAAAAAGGAATGCAACAAAGACTCAAAAGGCAAAAACAAATTTAAGATTTCTATAATTTTTATGACCCGCTTCAACAACAATCAGGAATGTAGGTGGTAGCCTGTTACTGTACACTCATGCTCCTATGAAATTTATTTTCCACCAAAAGATAATGTACATGTAAGAATCTGTGGTTCTTGAATATATATATATTTTTTCATCAAAAGATGTGGATAATTTAAATTGAAATACAGCTTTATAGGATAAATTGATAGCACTGGCTAAAATCGAGGACTGAAGATGAATCTTGAAAATACATCATTATTTGCTTCATTTTGGATACAAGTTAGAAATGAATATTTTGAGTCTGCTGAAATTACTTTAAACTCTTCTGCCATTCACACCTCTGTGAGTCTGATTTCTCTACGAGGAGTGTCATGGCAACAAAGCAAAGACAATTTTCAGGGCATATTATCATCTGTGAGTAGTGTTGCCATCAGTCCAAACGAGGTTAGATAAATTAACAAACAAGAAGCAGGCTCAATTGTCACATTAAAAACTTTAAATACTGATGTCCATGATTTTTGTTCAAACTGTGTGCTGAGGCATTTAATATGGGGAATCACTATCTCACTCATAACTTTCTGATCAGTTATGATTAGGGAATGACAAAAAGTTATTAAAGTAATAGCAATTCTCCACATTCATCACTTATATACACACATTCAGTGAAAAACAGCCACAGTTTAAAAAATTATTTTCAAGTTCCATATAGTGCATTTGTTCCCACTGTATTTATTTCAATGTAATTATACATATGTGGAATCCAAGGAAAAATTTAGACTTATATGCTGTTATGTCTGGTTTTGTATCAGTTAACTTTTTTGGCAATTCACTTTTGTTGTATTTTACAAAAGTATTGGTCAACAATATATTGGAAATTGAACAGAAGCAAACCAGTCTTCTCTCCCACATAGATGAGAAGTAAAGAGGTATAAAACTTCAAGAGCCAATATCTTTTTCCACAAAGACCCACTTTTCAGCATTCTTGTCCCAATTGCTCTCCCATTTATATCTTTTGGCTGGTTATAATGTTATATGCAAATATTTCAATATATGTCTCTAACCATAATGACTTAAAAACGTTAACCATAATATGACATTCAACAAAATAAGTAATTCCTGAAAAAAGTGAAAGTGTTACTTGCTCAGCTGACCCTTTGCGACTTCATAGACTGTAGCCCACAAGGCTCCTCTGTCCATGGAATTGTCCAGACAAGAATACTGGAGTGGGTTGCCATTTCCTTCTTGAGGAGGTCTTCCTGCCCAGGGATTAAACCCAGGTCTCCTGCGTCTCTGGCAGATTCTTTACTGTCTGAGCCACCAGGAAAGCCCAAGTAATTCCTACTATTAATAGTATCCAGTACCTGACTTGTATTCACTTTTCCCTGATTATCTTGAAAACATATATTTGTAGTTGTTTTTTTCAAATCAGGATGCAATTAAGAGCCATATACCGCATTTGATTGCATTGTCCCAAGTCTCCTTTAATCTAACAGTTGTCCTTCTCTTTTTCACAACTATGTACTTATTGAAGAAACTGGGTCATTTGTCCTGTAGAATTTTCTACATTTCCGAATTTGGTTTACTGATTTCTGGAACTATCTGTTAACCTGTTCCTCTGTCCTTGATCGTTTCCTTTCCTAGGAGTAGAGTTGAGGGCTTGATCAGATTCAGGATTTTTTTTTTTAATCAAAATTACTTCTTAGGTGGTACTGTGTGCTTCCTATTGCATCACCCCAAGAGACAAGGTTCTCCACTTTTGGTGACATCAACTCACATTGCTCTGCAGGTTTCATTTTTCACCCTGATTCATTCAAATACATTCCATTGACTTTCACTGAATGGTTAGCAGCCATTAATCATTGCTACCTAAGTCCGTTTTTCACTGGGGATTTGCAAAATTGTGATTTTCTACTTATCTCACTGCTTCTTCATTTATTAGCTTGAATGGCTCTCTGTAGAAATAAATTTTGTTTCTTTACTTGGTTATCTTGAAATATAGCTTGTAGTAGAAAAACAGGATAAAACTCAAGTCTTTCTCATGCTTTATTGGTTTTCAGAATAACAAGTTTGTGCCTTATCTAAGGTGATCAACTAGTTTTGGGGTTTTTCTGGAATATTAATGTGAACTCATAGATTTTAATATATTTCATGTCTTTCAAAACATTGTCATTATTTAGATGGTCACATTTGGGCCATGGGAGCCTTTTCAAGTTGGCCCTTGGGTCTTTGTTTGCCATGATGCTTTGAGATCTGTTTTCAAGCAGGACAAGATGGCCCAGGCTCATCTTATCCACTTTTGGCCCCAGATCTGAAATCAGCCATTTCTCTAAATAATCCTGGTTCCTTTTAGTGGGAGTTAGCATTTTAGGACCAAAGTCTATGTTTTACATGTCTAATTTCTTTAAACCGTTTTCTCATGGAAAATTCACCAGGAACTGAATATATTGAAGTTTGTGGCTAAGGCCGTGGCTTTGCTTTGTGAGTCAATGTATATGTTACCCTCGGGGGCCCCGCAAGGAGAGAAACCTGAGTCTCCTGACCTAAGGCCAGAAAATGACACTTGTTCTGTTCAGTTCAGTCACTCAGTCATGTCCGACTCTTTGTGACTCCGTGGACTACAGCACGCCAGGCTTCCCTGTCCATCACCAACTCACAGAGCTTGCTCAAACTCATGTCCATCGAGGCGGTGATCTCATCCAACCATCTCATCCTCTGTCGTCCCCTCCTCCTCCTGCCTTTAATTTTTCCCAGCATCAGGGTCTTTTCCAATGAATCAATTCTTCGCATCAGGTGGCGAAAGTATTGGAGTTTTAGCTTCAGCATCAGTCCTTCCAATGAATATTTAGGACTGGTTTCCTTTAGGATTGACTGGTTGGATCTCCTTGCAGTCCAAGGGACTCTCAAGAGTCTTCTCCAACACCACAGTTCAAAAGCATCAATTCTTCAGCGCTCAGCTTTCTTCACAGTTCAACTCTCACATCCATACATGACCACTGGAAAAACCATAGCTTTGACTAGATGGACCTTTGTTGGCAAAGTAATGTCTCTGCTTTTTAATATGCTGTCTCGGTTGGTCATAGCTTTTCTTCCAATGAGCAAGTGTCTTTTAATTTCATGGCTGCAGTCACCATCTGCTGTGATTTTGGAGCCCCAAATAATAAGTCTCTCACTGTTTCCATTGTTTCCCCATCTATTTGCCATGAAGTGATGGGACCAGATGCCATGATCCTTGTTATCTGAATGTTGAGTTTTAAGCCAACTTTTTCACTCTCCTGTTTCACTTTCATCAAGAGGCTTTTTAGTTCCTCTTCACTTTCTGCTGTAAGGGTGGTGTCATCTGCATATCTGAGGTTATTGATATTTCTCCCAGCAATCTTGATTCCAGCTTGTGCTTCATCCAGCCTGGCATTTTGCAAGATGCACTCTGCATATAAGTTAAATAAGGCGGGTGACAATATACAGCCTTGACATACTCCTTTCCTGATTTGGAACCATTTGTTGTTCCATGTCCAGTTCTAACTGTTGCTTCTTGACCTGCATATAGATTTCTCAGGATGCAGGTAAGGTGGTCTGGTATTCCCATCTCTTGAAGAATTTCCCACAGAAATTCTTTTTGTTTTCCACAGAGTTTGTTGTGGTTTGTTTGTGATCCACAGAGTCAAAGGCTTTGGTGTGGCCATTTGTACCACCCCTGAAACATCTAAGTGACTCCTTTATTCATGCAAGGAGTGCTATGATGATTGCCTATTATAGCTATTGTTTCAGGTGCCTGAGAGGTCTTTATCCTTGCTGTCATGGAGGATGATGTTCTGGGGAAGCGACGTTCATGTGCTGGGGTATGGGGCTGCTTTTCTGAACAGGGTGGTCTGAGGAACATTGCATCAGGGTCATGCCAGAACCCAGGAAGCACGCCAGGCACAAGTCTGGTGGAAAAGTGTTGGGACAGAGGGAACAGCCAATGCAAGGCTCTGAGCCAGGTGTGTGCTGTCTGTGATTTCTAACAGTGGAGATACTGAAAAATCCCTCACTCTCCAAGGTCTCAGGATTTATCAGTTGCAAAATACTTTCTCACAGTAGAAACTTACAGCTTGCATCTTTCCTTTCAATAGTGATCTTTTTATTTATTTGAAATATTTTTTAAATTTATGTTTTAACTGGAGGAAAATTGCTTTACAGTGTTTAGTTTGTTTCTGCATACAACAACATGAATCAGCCATAATTATACACATATGCCTCCCTCTCGAGCCTCCCTCCCCTCTCCCCATCCCCACCTCTATGTCGTCACAGAGCACAGGGCTGGGCTCCTTGTGTTATATAGCAACTTCTCATCAGCTGGCTATTTTACACATGATGGTGTATATGTTGATGCTACTTTCTCTGTTGGTCCCACTCTCTCCATCCCCCACTGTGTGCACAAGTCCATTCTCTATATCTGCATCTCCTTTCCTTCCCTGAAAATAGCTTTAACAGGACCATTTTTCTAGATTACATATTAATACATGTGTTAGTATATGACATTTGGTTTTTCCCTTTCTGACTTACTTCATTCTGTATAACAGGCTCTAGGTTCATCCACCTCACTAGAACTGACTCAAATTCGTTCTTTTTTCATGACTGAGTAATATTCCATTGTGTATATGTACCACATCTTCTTTATCCATTCATCTCTAGACGTACATCTAGGTTGCTTCCATGTTCTGGATATTGTAAATAGTGCTGCAATGAGCACTGGAGTACATGTGTCTTTTAGATTTGTGGCTTACTCAGGGTATATGCCCAGTAGTGGGATTACTGGCCCATATGGTACATTTATTCCTAGTTTTTAAGGAATCTCCACACTGTTCTCCATAATGGCTATATCAGTTCGCATTCCTACCAACAGTGTATGAGGGTTTCCTTTTCTCCACATCCTTTCCAGCACTCACTGTTTGTAGAATTTTTGATGATGACCATTCTGGCTGATGTGAGGTGATACCTCATTGTAGTTTAGGTTTGCATTTCTCTATTATTAGCAACATTGAACATCTTTTCATGTGTTTATCAGTCATCAATAGTGATCTTTTTTATGGCAACTTTTCTGCTATCACATCTTGATGTCTTGTAAGATACACCGTCCCTCCCTCAATACTCATATTCTAAAAAATAACTGTTATAATTCTAGAAGTCATAGGTGTTTGTGGCAGAACATACAGAAAGCCCAAAGAGAACATAGAACAAAATAAAATTAAAACAAAACAGGAGTCATCTGTGACCCTCCCCTCCTCCCACTCCTGCTCAGAATTAACCTCTGTGATACAGCAGAGGTAGCCATCCTTCCATTCTTTAACAGAAGCGCATCCAGTGGTAAGTTCTAGAGCCTGTCTTCCTACATTCAGACATGGTCTTCCAAGGCTGTAGAGATTTCTGCCTATTAACTGCTCAATACTTCTTTGTCAGAGCACAAGTTTCTTACTAAGCCTATACCAGCTGACTCAAACTGTCCCTTCAGGCCTAGGGGCCACTCCTCATGTGCCCCATACCCCCAACCTTCCCTGTCTCTAGGGGCCATGCCACTGGGTCCTGCCGTTTCCACATCACCAACCGGTTCTTGCTTCCTGGTCAGACAGGAGTGACAAGGAAAGTCTGTCCTTAACCGCCATCATTTCTCTTTCCTGCAGAGAGAGGCCGTGGGGGAGGGGTGGGGAGGCAAGCAATATTTCAAAGGTAACAGTGGAGCCAGAATTTAATCAACTCTTCTTAAAAGAAAAGGGTTCATTTCAGCGTAAAGTGGAATTTTCATTTACTGGGTTTGCTTTCATCACCCGAGGCTGCATGTGGTATTATCACAGAGGGCCTGCTTGTTTGCTACATCTCATCCCAGTTACCTGAATGCTGGTCTGTGTGCAATATTCTTAACAAATTTAGACACATGTGGAAGAAAGCAAAGAGCACCCAAATGAGCACAAACAGGTCCCAGGTGTTAAGATTGCTGCAGATCCTTCTTGGGGAAGCAATTCAACCCACAATGGGTACCTTGACCTACAAAAAAGAGTACCTTTTTAATACCAAAAATGTTTAAACTTCATTCTCTGTCTTAGGTACTGTGCTGGATATAATATATAAATATGTTGTTGTTTTAATCACTAAATCATTTCTGATTCTTTGTGATCAGTTGGACTGTAGCCCTCCAGGCTCCTCTTTTCAAGGGATTCTCCAGGCCTGAATATTGGAGTGGGTTGCCATTTCTTCCTCCACGGGATCTTCCTGATTCAGGGATCCAACCCAAGTCTCTTATGTCCCCTGCGTTGGCAGGTGGGTTCTTTACCGCTGAGCCACCAGGGAAGCCCCCACTGGAGTGGGTAGCCATTCTCTTCTCCAGGGGATCTTCCCAACCCAAGGATCAAACTCACATCTCCTGCCTGGCCAGCAGATTCTTTACCACTGAACCCCCAGTATAAATATGTACTATTATTTAAACTTACACCATCCTATTTCTTAGATTTTTATGAGATTGACTTTAAGGTTTAGAATAATGAGGTTTTTTAATTTTAATTGAAGGATAATTGCTTTAACAAAAGAGTACTTCTGCGAGACAGCACAGCAAGTGGTTGGGAGAGGGATTCTGGCACCACTTTGTCTGGATTCAGCCTCTGGCTTTGCTGCTTGTTAGCTGTGTGAGCTTGT
>NW_011494858.1:2336248-2345873 GCF_000754665.1 Bison bison bison
GAGCTTGTGGAAGGCAGTAGGCGATCTGTGCCTTGGTTTCTGCATCTGTGAAATGGGGGTGATGCTAATAAGAGGACCCTGTGATTCAGCAGAGACAGACTTAGCACAGTGCTAGCACAGAGCAGGTGCTCAGCCCACGGTGGCTGTGCTGAGAAATCTGAGATCGTCACGGGTATTAGCCTTGATCTTCAGAACAACTCAATTAATTAACTCAGTTAAATGCGTACTATCACCACCCCATTTTACAGAGGCTCTAACTGAGGAGCAGCTAGATAACTAGCCCAAGTCACACTGGAGTGTGACACAGCTGGCATCCAAACCTGGGTGGCCCCAGTTCAGAGCCTCCTCTACCCACTGCTTAATCTGCCTAGTGCTCCTGCCAGACACAGGAGCCTGCTTCTTTTGAATACTTTTTCTCCCTGTGTCTTAAACTCAGACATGGATACGGTTCTCAGTTTAAAATGAGGCTTTCTCTGCCCCCTCAGTCCTCTGGAGCTGTAGCCCCCTGTCCTGGGCTGCCTTCATTTCTCCAACTCCCCAGACCTCTGGCTTTCATGACAGACTCCCTGGATGCATCCTACCTTTGCCTCCATGCAGGGAGCTGCCAGCAAGAGTTAGGTTACGAAATGGGTGTCTACACAGAGAATGTCCTCCCTGTCTGCCTGCCATCTGTCAACCTTTGCCCCTTCTTTGCTTTGTTCCTTTTTTGGAAAAAACTCAGCCCCAGTGCTAACGACATCATGCTTTATTTGTATCTGTAAGACATGGCCCCTTTCACAGAGTTCTCATCCCAGGTCCCCAGGCTCCTGAGCCAGAGGACTGCACAGGGGCCAGCAGTGGCGATGACTGGTCACAGAGGAAAGATGCCTGGCTTGGCGTCAGGTTTATTTTGAATGAACTTATCCAGAAGCTGCTTTGAGCTGGGACTGGGAATAAATGAGGAAGTTCCGGCCTGCTTTTGTGGCAGGTGCAAGCAGGATCCAGGGTACAATGCAGGTGTCATAGTGGAGGGTGTGTGGAGGTCAGGGAAGGCTTCTTGGAGGAGGTGACCTGAGCTGAGTCAGACGCACGTTTGAACTGAGGCTTCATTGTTCCCTGACTGTGTAACATTGTCAGCCTCTCCAGCCTTCTTTCCTCACCCCTTAGATGGGGCTGTTGTGAAAAATGAGACGTGTTCAATAGGCGGCACACAAGGGTCATCCTGAAAATCACAGCGGGTGGTGCTGTTGTCAAAACTGTTGTTCAGTCGCTCAGTCGTGTGCGACTCTGCGATGGCACGACTGCAGCACTCCAGGTTTCCCTGTCCTTCACCGTCTTCCGGAGTTTGCCCAAGTTCATGTCCATTGCATCGATGATACTGTCCAGCCACCTCATCCTCTGATGCCCTCTTCTCCTTCTGCCCTCAATCTTTCCCAGCATCAGGGATGTTTCCAATGACTCATCTGTTCTCATCAGATGACCAAAATACTGGAGCTTCAGCATCAGTCCTTACAGTATATGTTCAGGGTTGATCTCCCTTAGAATTGACTGGTTTGATCTCCTTGCTGACCAGGAGACTTTCAGAAGTCTTTTCCAACACCAGATTTCAAAGATATCAATTCTTTGGCATTCTGCCTTCTTTACATACCTGCCATCAATGACACTGGTCATTTTCTAATAACATGCCCTCCTCATATTCTATGGGGCTTCCCAGGTGGCAGTAGTGGTAAAGAATCTGCCTGTCAATGCAGGAGACACAAGAGACGTGAGTTCAGTCTCTGGGTTGGGAAGATCCCCTGGAGTAGGAAGTGACAACCACTTCCATATTCTTGTCTGGAGAATCCCATGGATAGAGAAGCCTGGCAGGCTATATAGTCCATGGGGCCGCAGACAGTCGGACACGACTGAGTGACTGAGCACCTCATATTCTATGCAGAGGTTATGTTCACTTCCAATACCAAATCCCAGTCTACATGCAAATACAGCTCTTTAAAAATACAATTATAGACAGAAAAGCAAGGTTTTAAAGAGTGTTGTAAATGGATTTCACCACAGACCATTTCACACAGTCCCTGCCTCACTGACCTCTTGACAAGTCTGTCATGAGCCCCATTAAATGTTTGAGGATTTGCAGAACAGGAATCAGACTTTTTATCCCCAGTTCCGACTTCCATCTTGAGCAGCAGAAACAAAGGTATTCCCTCTACCTTTAATGTATTAAAGGGATGTGTGATTATGACCACAGTGGAACATTCTTGGTTCCCTGAGATCATATCCTAGCGATGATTCTTTTGTAATATCGCCATTATTTCTCCACAGAGCCAAGCCAAATTGCTGAGCTTCATGATATAAGCATGTCATTGCATTAAACAGACGTTTTCCCCCTTGGCCTTTCATAATTTATATCTTAAAGAAGACAAGTAGCTGTCCTACCAGCTAATTAAAAATACCGGGTCTCACAGATGAGATGTAAGGTTCTTATTAAGGTGTACATTTGCTACTTTGACAGTTTCTAAGAAGCAAACGTTTCTACTGCTGCAAACCTAAAGAAACAAAGTTACTTGGCTGTGGGAAATACACTTTAGAAACAAATGAATCCATGAGTCTCCCCCATGATGCCACAGTCCTTGATGCAGAATCAGATGATAAAGTAGGATGATTGCAGAAAAAATGCAGTTTTTCATTAAATGAGGGAATTGGAACCTTCTTGATCTCAGTATCAACCTGTGGTCCACACATTTCCCCCAGTTTATCAAAGAGGGAATTTTTTGGACTTAAGTACCAGGCATCCCCTCATTAAGTGCAGAAAGACTTCACCAAGCAGTTCTCAGACAGAAGCCCGCCCCAAACAAAATCCTGACATTATTGCCGGTTACAGATGCTGTGGGGGTGCAGTCACATGCCGCTGTTCTGTCCCCAAAGTCCTCTAAAGACAGTAAAGAGACAACAAAAAGGCGTAAACCCTAAAAGGTAAAGAGACTAGGCCAAGAGATCACAGCAGCAAAAATGTAGAACCCAGTCTCTTGAGTGGTCACTGACCCAGCAAATGCAGGAAGCTGAAAGCTGGCAGGGAGCAAGCTGAGAAGCCAGCCTCGTCCGCCCGGCGCCTGCAAGACTCACAGCAGAGGCATCAGGAAGCTGAAAACATAGATAGAGCTAGAATCAGAGAAGAACAAAAAGGCCCCTGACAGCCGGGAGCTGGCCTGGCCCTCACAACAAGGCCATGATATTCTCCTGTTGAACAAAGACAGTTTCCCAGGACACGTCTAGCAGACAAGGCCACTGGGTGGTGTGACAGATGAAGATAAAAACAAGGCCGTCTGACAGCCAAGCCTGAGCATCAGCAAAAACAGGGACAGCCAGGACCTGAAGAATGTTCCAGGGCTCCTCTTGTGGCTCAGAAAGTGCCTAACAAGGTCATCTAACAATCACACCTGAGCATCAACAAAAGCAGGAACAGCCAGGACCTGAAGAATGTTCCAGGGCTCCTCTTGTGGCTCAGAAAGTGCCTAACAAGGTCATCTAACAATCACACCTGAGCATCAGCAAAAGCAGGAACAGCCAGGACCTGAAGAATGTTCCAGAAACTCGTCTTCTGTCTCAGAGAGTGATTGAAACTTCTTTACTGTTTACAGCGTTAGCCCCACTTCCCTCCTCCTGACTCCCACATAAGGCTCATTAAACAATCACAGGATTATCCCTCCTGTCCGTGATCCAGAGCAAAACACACTTCCCTGAGCCCACTTCCAAATTACCCAGCTCAAGTCCAAATCAGATTCTAAGTTCTTCCTGACACTCTTCCAGACAGCCCCCTCAGTTTTCCACCTGTCAGTCTCTCTTGTTTCAACAAGACACTAAACTCAACTCTGATTGACTTATAAGTGTCCTCCTGGTGGTCTTTGATGAACATCAACAGGCCCAGACCCAACTCTCTGTGCCCTTTCAGGCAGCCGGGGTGGCTGGGTGCCCTGGAGAGACTGGGCCCCAGGGAACTGAGCCTGGGGGAGCATCATACCCTCAGAAAGGGCTGATTCTCTAAAATGGGCCTTACATGACTGATGACATCATAGCAAAACTACCATGCCCCTCCCCCAACCCACTTCCCAGAAAAGACAAAGCAAAGGAAAAAAATACAGAAATCTCACAGGAAACAGAGACAAAAAGCGAAAAACAGAATGTCTAAAGCTGAAGCATATTCTTCACCAAATAAATTACATAGAAAAAAGAGTTTGGAAGAGAAGTTATACATTAAAAGAGACTTAAATGTTTTATAAACCAACAGGGAAGTGTGGTGCTTATGTGGATTCTGATTTAAACACACTGTAAAAATAAAGTCATTGATGAAATGTAGGGTTCAAAACAAACCTGTCCCAAACGCGCCATTTTTGCATGAGGACTCCTTTGAGCTAAAGGCAATCGCGATCCTACAGGTTCAAAAGAAACTACTGCCCCTCCCTTCAGTACCTGGAAGAATTTAAATTGGAGATTTTTCCCAGGAAAGAGTCATCACCAGCAAGAAATTGTATCTAAGGGTTCCCATCTATGTGATAGAGCAAACATCTAATTACCAAACACGTGCTCCTCTTATTGTTTTGTGAGTGAGCTTCCAGTCTCCGGAAGCCCCATTCCTCAGCTCAGGATGCACATCCCTCATTTTACCTGTCTCTGAACCTCTCATGTCAAGGCTATGGTTTTTCCAGTGGTCATGTATGGATGCAAGAGTTGGACTGTGAAGAAGGCTGAGCACCGAAGAATTGATGCTTTGAACTGTGGTGTTGGAGAAGACTCTTGAGAGTCCCTTGGACTGCAAGGAGATCCAACCAGTCCATTCTAAAGGAGATCAGCCCTGGGTGTTCTTTGGAAGGAATGATGCTAAAGCTGAAACTCCAGTACTTTGGCCACCTCATGTGAAGAGTTGACTCATTGGAAAAGACTCTGATGCTGGGAGGGATTGGGGGCAGGAGGAGAAGGGGACGACAGAGGATGAGATGGCTGGATGGCATCACTGACTCGATGGACGTCAGTCTGAGTGAACTCCGGGAGATGGTGTTGGACAGGGAGGCCTGGCGTGCTGCGATTCATGGGGTCGCAAAGAGTCGGACACGACTGAGCGACTGAACTGAACTGAACTGAACGTCTCATGTATGTGTGGTTGAAGTGAAGCAGGACACTCTGGGGCCCTCCTGGGTACCAAAGCCTTTCTGTGTCCTGTGTTTCTTGTTTGTCAGAAAAAGGTTTCGGCCTCCTAGACCTTCCCTGAATTCCAAAGGGCAGATTCAGTCAGTTACCAATAGGGAAGTGAGGGAATGCAGAAACGAGGGGAAGACAGTCAAGAAACTTTAGTGTGGCAATACAGCAGGGCCCTAGCTCCTCCTCAAGGGATGTACAGAGCCATCTGATACACGTCTCTGAGTTCTTCTATAGGAACGAAGGTCCCCACCCTGGGGAAGGATGGTAACTTCAGGCTGAGCTCAAGCACGTGCATGGATCCCAGATTGGTCAGAATCAAAAGGCTGATGAGTGAGATTCCTGAAACACTGCCCTGATACCTCACCACCAACCAGTCAGAAGACAGTCCCACACCTGCATCCTTCACTCCAGATTTCGCCTATAAAAACTCTTCCGTCAAGGCCATGCGAGAGTTTGAGTCTTTGCAGCATGAACTGCCTGGTCTCCCTGCCTGACCCTGCAGTAAGCCTCTGTCTGCTCCAGACTCCAACATTTTGGTTTGTTTGGCCTCACTGTGCATCGGACACAGGAACTTGGGTTTGATAACAGGATCTCTGACCCTCTTGTGTATGTGGGTCCCTGAATGTACAAAATTAAATTTTTTAATTTTCTCCTGTTAATCTGTGTCACATCAATTTAGTTCTTAGACCAACCAGAAGAATCTAGACATGTAGAGAAATGTTTTCATCCTCCCTGACAGAAACAATCAAGGAAAGATGACTATTGACAGTGTATTTGATATTATGAGAGAATTATCACCAAAAGTTCTATTAGTTCTCCTTTTGCATATGTTTGAAGATTTCCACAATCGAGAAGAAAGAAACAAACAAAAAAAGAAAACATAAAAATTCCTAAAGTATATAACGTTCTTGAACCTTGAAAAAAATGCCTCAGTTTATTCAGACCGTCCTTAAGCCCCTAGCCAGAAGATGCCAGAACAGTTTCCACAAAGCCTATGGACACAGGAAGAAAGCTTTAGAAATGTCATAAACCTTACAAGGATCGTAAAGCAGGGAGGTAAGAGGGCAGCCCGAGCGTGGGGGTACCGGGCTGTCTCTCCTCCTGAATCCTCTGCACCCACTTGAGGGGGCCATTGGTATCCATGGACAGGGCCTTTCCACTAGCCAGGAATCACCTTGCTGGGAGTCTTGCTTAGGGGGAAATCTTCAAACATATGTGAATGGAAAACTAATAGAATGATACACGTCTGTACATCTCCCATACAGTTTCGGCAATTCCATATCTGCCAGTCCTGGTTCATCTTTACCCCAATCCTCAGATGATTGTTTTTAAGCAAATTCCAGAATTCAAAGTGTTTTGAATTCTATAAATATTCCCATATGTATCTGTGGAAGATAAGGAATCCTTTATGGAGGAAATGCAGGTGGCAGCTCTGGGTCAGATTTGGCCTTGGGGGGCAGGGGGGTGGCTTGCCTTTGATGCAAACGAGCCCCCCAGTGACCCAGGTGACAAGTGGGAAGTGTGCCCCAGGACGAAGGGGCAGTTCCGTTTGGGCACCTGAGCTGCTGGCAGACTGGAGGGCGGGAGGTGGAATTTGACTCCTGGAGGCAAAGAGCTGGAGCTCAGGGTTTTCCTCTAAGGGCTGTTGCTTAAGGGGCTGTGACTTAAAACAACTCCCTGTGGCATTAACTTGATGTGATTCTTGGGGGAAGAAATTTTTCATCTTAAAGTTCACTCTGAGACCCAGAGGCAGCTTGAAACAGAGACCATTCTTTTTTCTTCACCAGGAAATTTCCAAGGGCTCTCCTGCTTTTGAGCAACTTATCTTGCTTTTCATATTTTTGTGACACTTGTTGCTTTCAGCCTCTTTGATGTATAATATTATTCCATCTTAGTAATAGAGTGTAGAACCTTTATGCTTTACAAATAATGGGCTTCACCAAGTGCATGTAACTGGGGACTCTTTTAATGGTGGCTGGATGGAAAACTGTGGCTAATAAAGATCTGTTTTCTAAAAACAGACAATTACCAAGGCAATTGATTCACCAGGAAAGGGCACATCAAGACAGTCCTGAAAAATAGGCACAAGCCAGGGTCACATCTTCTGAGCCTTCTGGAGTAATGGACCCTTCAAGAATCTAATGGAAGATGTGAATGCCTCAGAAAAAATGCACAAAATGCTCACTCACACATATTTTACCTAAAATCTTAGAAGGTTCGCAAGCTGGAGGAAAGCTCAAGAACAACACAGAGCTGGGAGGAGGCGATGGATCATTTACATCACAAAAGAACTCTGCTCCCAAAAAAAGATTTGCTCTGGGCTCCAAAATACCTTCTGGTGTATTCCAGTTGGTTTATTTGCTTTGCAAATATTTCATTTCTATGAGACTTTACAGGTAAGACACTATTTAATGAGTTCAAGCCTACTTTCTTCACAGATACATTAATGGAACAACACATTCTTTTAACAAGTGCTTATCGTGTCCCTTTTCTGTGCCAGGCCTGGGGGCCACAGAATAGATGCAGTTTCTTCTGTCTTGTGGAGTGTAGGAGAGCAGCTGAGCAAGAGAGCGAGTCTGGATTGTTCCTGGCTGTGTCTCCAGCACCTAGGACAGCTCTCAGTACTAGTGATTGGATCAATGTAGGCTTCCCTGGTGGCTCAGCTGGTGAAGAATCTGCCTGCAATGCAGAAGACCCTGCTTTGATTTCTGGATCAGGAGTTCCCCTGGAGAAGGGGTAGGCTACCCACTCCAGTCTTCTTGCCTCGAGAATCCCCATGGATCGAGGAGCCTGGCGGGCTACAGTCCATGGGGTTGCAAACAGTGGGACGTAACTGAGCCACTAAGCACAGCGCAGCACAGGAATGAATATAATGCTAAATACAAAAATACCACGAAGAAAATGAGCGCTAGAGTGGTGGTCAAAGGGTGGGGTGGAAGGCAGAAACCCCAGTGGAAGGAGGTCAGGAGGAGTCAGGGAAGGGGGTCCCAAGAAGGAGGAATTTAACCTGAGCCCTGAAGGATGAGACCTGGGGCACAGCATTTCAGAAGGGAAGACTGGGGAGTGCAAAATCTCCAGTCAGGTGAGGTATACCTTGGTGAGGACATGTAATGGGCCTGGACCGTAAGAAGGACCCAGAGGACTTCCCTGGTGGTCCAGTGGTAAAGAATCCGCCTGCCAATGCAGGGGACCCGGGTTCGATCCCTAGTCTGGGAAGACTCCACAAGCTGCAGGCAACTAAGCCCAAGTGCCCTAAAGTCCCTCTCTGCAACAAGAGAAGCCACCACAACGAGAAACACACCCACCACAGCTAGAGAGTGGCTCTCGCTCACTGTGACTAGAGAAAATTGCCCACAGCAAAGACCCAGCACAGCCAAAAATAATCAATTAATACATATATGCTCGGTTGCTCATTCGTGTCTGACTCTTTTTGGCCCCATGAACTGTAGCCTGCCAGGCTCCTCTGTACATGGGATTCTCCAGGCAAGCATACTAGAGTGGGTAGCCTTTCCCTCTTTCAGGGAAGCTTTCCAACCCAGGGACCAAACCCAGGTCTCCCACACTGCAGGTGGATTCTTTACCATTTGAGCCACCAGGGATACCTAAGAATACTGAAGTGGGTAGCCCTATCCCTTCTCCAGTGGCTCTTCGAACCGGGGTCCCCTGCATTGCAGGCAGATTCTTTACCAGCTGAGCTACCAGGGAAGCCCCACATCCATCCATGGTGCCCCCCAAACCACAGATAACATGAATAGAGCCCTTTAGGTGCCCTGCTGGAGCCCCTCTCTATACTTGAGGTGAAGGAGACCCCTCATACTAAATCTTGGGCCTTTTTATGCCCTGAATGAGGTGTGGGTGGGAGAATCACAGGGCTTCTGAAGTTGTCCTGCATCGTGGGCTTGTGTCCCACCAGGGAACATGGGGCAGCCTATGGATCTGCTGCCTTTGCACTGCCTTTGACAATAGTGTTACACATGTATTTACAGCCCTTTGTTGTTGTTTTCTAAATTGGAGTATAGTTGATTTAAATGATGTGTTAGTTTTAGGTGGACAACAAAGTTAATCAGTTGTGAACATACACACACACACACACACATATATATATATATATATATATAGCCTTTCTTTTTCATTTTCATATTCTTTTCCCATATAGGTTATTACAGAAATCTGAGTATAGTTCCCTGTGCTATATAGTAGCTTTTTCAGTCAGTTCATCACTCAGTCATGTCAGACTCTGTGACCCCATGGACTGCAGCATGCCAGGCCTCCCTGTCCATCACCAACTCCTGGAGCTTACTTAAACTCATGTCCACTGAGTCGGTGACGCCATCCAACCATCTCATCCTCTGTTGTCCCCTTCTCTTCCCACCTTCAATCTTTCCCAGCATCAGGGTCTTTTCCAATGAGTCAGTTCTTCACATCAGGTGGCCAAAGTGTTGGAGTTTCAGCCTCA
>NW_011494858.1:2345973-2370992 GCF_000754665.1 Bison bison bison
CCCAGCATCAGGGTCTTTTCCAATGAGTCAGTTCTTCACATCAGGTGGCCAAAGTGTTGGAGTTTCAGCCTCAGCATCAGTCCTTCCAATGAATATCCAGGATTGATTTCCTTCAGGATGGACTGGTTGGATATCCTTGCAGTCCAAGGGACTCCCAAGAATCTTCTCCAATACCACAGTTTAAAAGCATCAATTCTTTGATGCCCAGCCTTCTTCATAGTCCAACTCTCACATCCATATGTGACTACTGAAAAAAACATAGCTTTGACTAGATAGACATTTATTGGCAAGATAATGTCTCTGCTTTTTAATATGCTGTTTAGGTTGGTCATAGCTTTTCTTCCAATGAGCAAGCATCTTTTAATTTCACGGCTGCAGTCACCATCCATAGTGATTTTGGAGCCCCAAAATGGAAAGTCTGTCACTGTTTCCACTGTTTCCCTATTTATTTGCCATGAAGTGATGGAACCAGATGCCATGATCTTTGTTATCTGAATGTTGAGCTTTAAGCCAAAATTTTCACTCTCTTCTTTCACTTTCATCAAGAGAGTCTTTAGTTCTTTGCTTTCTGCCATAAGGGTGGTATCATCTGCATATCTGAGGTTATTGATATTTTCCTGACAATCTTGGTTCCAGCTTGTGTTTCATCCAGCCTGGCATTCTGCATGATGTACTCTGCATATAAGTTAAATAAGCAGGGTGACAATATACAGCTTTGATGTACTCCTTTCCTGATTTGGAACCAGTTTGTTGTTCCATGTCCAGTTCTAACTGTTGCTTCTTGACCTGCATACAGATTTCTCGGGAGGCAGGTAAGCTTCCTGAGGTATTCCTTGGGAATGGTATTCCCATCCTCAGGATGGTATTCCCATTCCTTTAGATGTTTTTCTGGAATTCTCTTGCTTTTTCGATGATCCAACGAATGTTGGCAATTTGATCTCTGGTTCCTCTGCCTTTTCTAAATCCAGCTTAAACATCTGGAAGTTCACAGTTCATGTACTGTTGAAGACTGGCTTGGAGAATTTTGAACATTACTTTGCTAGCATGTCAGATGAATGCAACTGTGCAGTAGTTTGAACAGTCTTTGGCATTGTTTCTCTTTGGGATTGGAATGAAAACTGACCTTTTCCAGTCTTGTGGCCATTGCTGAGTTTTCCAAATTTGCAGGCATATTGAGTGCAGCACTTTCACAGCATCGTCTTTGAGGATTTGAAATAGCTCAACTGGAATTCCATCACCTCCACTAGCTTGGTTCACTGTGATGCTTCCTAAAGCCCACTTGACTTCACATTCCAGGATGTCTGGCTCTAGATGAGTGATAATACCATCGTGGTTATCTGGGTCATGAAGATCTTTTTTGTATAGTTCTTCTGTGGATTCTTGCCATCTCTTCTTAATCTTCTGCTTCTGTTACATTGATACCATTTCTGTCCTTTATTATGCCCATCTTTGCATGAAATGTTCCCTCAGTATCTCTAATTTTCTTGAAGAGGTCTCTAGTCTTTCCCACTCTATTGTTTTCCTCTATTTCTTTGCATTGATCACTGAGGAAGGCTTTTTTATCTCTCCTTGCTATTCTTTGGAACTCTGCATTCAGATGAGTATATCTTTCCTTTTCTCCTTTGCCTTTTGCTTCTCTTCTTTTCTCAGCTATTTGTAAGACCTTCAGACAACCATTTTGCCTTTTTGTATTTCTTTTTCTTGGGGATGGTCTTGATCACTGCCTCCTGTACAACGTCATGAACCTCCGTCCATAGTTCTTCAGGCACGCTGTCTATGTGCCCTTGAATCTAGTTCTCACTTCCACTGTATAATCATAAGGGATTTGATTTAGGTCATACCTGAATGGTCTAGTGGTTTTCCCTACTTTCTTCCATTTAAGTCTGAACTTGGCAATAAGGAGTTCATGATCTGAGCCACAGTCAGCTCCCAGTCTTGTTTTTGCTGACTGTATAGAGCTTCTCCATTTTTGGCTGCAAAGAATATAATCAATCTGATTTTGGTATTGACTATCTGATGATGTTCATGTATGGAGTCTTCTTTTGTGTTGGAAGAGGGTATTTTCTATGACCAGTGCATTCTCTTGGCAAAACTCTGTTAATCTTTGTCCTGCTTCATTTTGTACAGCAAGGCCAAATTTGCCTAGTTATCTCTTGACTTCCTACTTTTGCATTCTAGTCCCCAATAATGAAAGAGACATCTTTTTTGGGTGTTAGTTCTAGAAGGTCTTGTAGGTCCTCATAGAACCATTCAACTTCAGCTTCTTCAGCATTACTTGTTGGGGCTTAGACTTGGATTACTGTGATATTGAATGGTTTGCTTTGGAAACAAACAGAGATAATTCTGTAATTTTTGAGATTGCATCCAAGTACTGCATTTTGAACTCTTTTGTGACTATGAGGGCCACTCCATTTTCCCTAAGGGATTCTTGCCCACAGTAGTAGATATAATGGTCATCTGAGTTAAATGCACCCACTCCAGTTCATTTTAGTTCACTGATTCCTAAAATGTTGATGTTTACTCTTGTCATCTCTGCTTTGGCCACTTCCAATTTACCTTGTTTCATGGACCTAATATTCCAGGTTCCTATGTAATATTGTTCTTTACAGCATTGGACTTTACTTCCATCACCAGTCACACCCACAACTGGGCATTGTTTTGCTGTGGGGTTTGATTCCAAATGCTATTTTACCCCTTCTTACGTCTTGCTGGAGATTCTCCTTTGCCCTTGGATGTGGGGTATCTCTTTTGGTGGGATCCACCATTCTTCTGTCAGTGATTCTTCAGCAGCGAGTTGTAATTTTGGAATTCCAGCAAAAGAAGATGCGCACACATCCTTCTACTCTGCCATCTTATTCCCGGCCCATATTCTATTGTCTATAGAATATATACATATATTAGAATATAGCCCATATATAATAATGTGTATATGTTAATTGCAGTATCCTAATTTATCACTTCCTCCCACATTTCCCCTTTGGTAACTATAAGTTTGATTTCAAGATTTGTGAGACTGTTTCTGTTTTGTAAATAAGTTCCTTTGTATATATATATATATATTTTTACTAGACTCCACATATAAGTGATATCATATGGTATTTATCTCTTTCTGACTTACTTCATTTAGTATGATAATCTCTACGTCCATCCATGTTGCTGCAAATGGCAGTATTTCCTTCTTTTTTCTGAGTGAGTGATATTCCATTGTATGTATATACCACATCTTCTTTATCCATTTTTCTGTTGATGGACATTTAGGTTGCTTCCACGTCTTGGTTATGGTGACCAGTGCAGTGAACATCGGGGTGCATTTATCTTTTCAAATTATGGTTTTCTTTAGATATATGCCCAAGCGTGGGACTGCTAGGCATATAATGGGGCTTCCCTGATGGCTCAGAGGGCAAAGAAACTGCCTGCAATGTGGGAGAGCTGGGTTCTAGAGGAGTTGCTTCCCAGGTGGCACAGTGGTACAGAATCCAGTGCAGGAGAGTACGTTTGATCCCTGGGTCAAGAAGATCCCCTGGAGAAGGAAATAGCTATTCACTCCGGTATTCTTGCCTGGGAAATCCCATGGACAGAGGAGCCTGATGGGCTGCAGTCCATGGGGTCACAAAGAGTTGGACACAATCTGGTGACTGAACATGAGCGAAATAGTAGAAAGGAGAAGCCGTGGTGGCTTTCATGTGCCCTGCCCAGGTGTAGGATTTAGAAAGGGAATAGGAGGAGGTGAGGGCAAATTTGAACCCAGGATACCACGGGGCAGAAAGCTCGGGGAACTGGCATGCAAGCAATTTCAATGGTTCTCATTTTCATAAAAGGATATTTTGCCTTGGTGATGTCGGAATGGGCAGAGATTCTTTTTTTTTTTTTTAACCAACTTACACGCACAAAAATGTTAGTTCCTTGCTCCCTCTCTGAGCTTCATTCTAAGGAATGAGTTTGGGGGTAGACTTTGGGAGTAGTGTGGAGCCCTGAGAGCCAGAGAGGGGAGTGGCCAGGGTTGTGGCAGGTAGAAGGGAGCCAGCCTAGGTGCTAGAGAAGAGGAGGGGCATCACGAGTCCCATGATGGGACCGTCTGGCAGGTGGGGCAGGACTGAGGGCTGAGAAACCAGAGAGATGCCATTCCAGGTGGGAGGTGGGAACCTCGGGGTGTCCTCAGGATCAGAGGAGGGGCTGGGCCTGAGGGCCCAGGGAAGTCTGTTTGGGGGGTTTTCTTAGAGCCAAGAGAGGGAGGGCATGTGCAGGCAGCCCAGAAGACCTCTTAGCAGTCTTGCTCACTGCTTTCTTTGCTACTTGGGGCTCATCAATGCAAACATCGAGTAGGCCTTGGGCACTGGCCCAACCATCTCAGGAGGGCAGAGAGCCGCCCTTCTAGGAATCTTCCCAGCACCATCCTGCCCAGGCCGAAAAACAAGACGGGAAGGAGGCCTGTAGTTACTCTGGGTCATGTGGTTGTCCATGGTGTGCTGGTGTGGGTCAGCAACCAGCTCTTTGAAGAAAAAGGTTGTGGGGGGTGGGTGGTTGCTGGTTTGCTCCCACCAATTTCAACAGCATATTCCCACCAGCAATTCCCACCAGCATAACCTTACTGCTGCTGCTGCTGCCAAGTCGCTTCAGTCATGTCCGACTCTGTGCGACCCCAGAGATGGCAGCCCACCAGGCTCCCCCGTCCCTGGGATTCTCCAGGCAAGAACACTGGAGTGGGTTGCCATTTCCTTCTCCAATGCATAAAAGTGAAAAGTGAAGTCGCTCAGTTGTGTCCGACTCCTAGCGACCGCATGGACTGCAGCCTACCAGACTCCTCCGTCCATGGGATTTTCCAGGCAAGAGTACTGGAGTGGGTTGCCTACTAAACACCATTTTATGGTCCTTTCACCTGTCCATGGAAAAAAAAAATCAATAGGCAATCTAAGAAAGAAATGGAAAATTTTATTCAAGCCAACCTGAGCATTATAACCCAGAAGACAGTCTTTCAAAAAGCTCTGAGGACTGTTCTACCCATTAGAGGTCAAAGCAGAATTTAAGGTTTTTGAGACAAAAGATATATGTCAGGTGGTATACTGACAGTTTGCAGAGAGCTGCATGTACAAGGTGACTAGTGGGTCATCTACATCTTAAGATCAAGAAGCAAAGTGAAAAGTGAAAGTGTTAGTTGCTCAGTTGTGTCCAACTCTTTGCGACCCCACAGACTGAAGCCCGCCAGGCTCCTCTTTCCATGGAGGGCTGGTTAATGCAGATACACAACACAAGTTAGAGGGGAGAGAGGAGGCCTGAACGCAGAGCAAAAGGTTATGTTTACATTTTTCTTGTCTTGTCATAAAACGTATATTTTATCTCAACATCATAAATATGAATGACCACAGGAACATAGCTGGTATTACCTGGACCAAGTCTGGTTGGATGCACAGCAAGTCAAACGCTGAGACACCGAGGTTCACAGCAGATAAAAGGTTTATTCACCAGGCAGCTGAGTGAGGAGACTGGAGAACAAATCTCAAGTCTGACTCCCTACAGGCAAGGAGCCTGGGATATTTATGAGATAAAGCTGAATGTGAGGAATGAGGGGAAAGCTAATTGGAGCTAAGAAAAAGGTGAAGTGAAAGTGAAAGTCGCTCAGTCGTGTCCAACTCTTTGTGACCCCATGGACTATATATTGCCTGGAATTTTACAGGTGAGAATACTGGAGTGTGTGGCCTTTCCTTTCTTCAGGGGATCTTCCCAACCCAGGGATCGAACCCAGGTCTCCCACATTGCAGGCAGATTCTTTACCAGCTGAGCCACAAGGGAAGCCCAGAAAAAGGTGAGGTAATGGTCATTTTGTGCAGGTGAAATAAGCTACAGACTTCTCCATGGGACGTGTTCAGAAATCGGTGCAGTCCATGCACTCTGGAGGTAGAACTGGGGCCTCTGACATCAGAAAGTCACTGAGGCGCTTCCCCGGTGGCTCAGTGGTAGAGAATCTGCCTGCCAGTGCAGGAGACACAGGTTCTATTCCTGACTCGGGAAGGTCCCACATGCTGCAGAGTGACTAAGCCCGTGCGTCACTATAGAGGCTGTGCTCTAGGGCCTGGGGGCCACAACTACTGAAAGCCACGTGTCCTAGAGCCCGCGTTCCACGACAGGAGAAACCACTGCGATGAGGAGCCCTCACAGCACAGCTGGAGAGTAGCCCCTGCTTGCTGCAACTAGAGAAAAGCCTGCGCAGCAATGAACACCCAGCACAGCCAAATATATAAAAGAGGTCACTGAGCTGACACTTGCTCCTGTCCAGATGAAGGGTCAGTGGTCTTAGCCAGTCTTCACTGGCTCAAGCTCAAACTGGACATAGCTGAGGCCAAGTTTCTGCAATTACAACTTGGACCAACATCGTATTGTTGAGGCTACATGAGGCTTGGAGGATGTGCGAAGTTTTGTGAAATCAACTAGAGAGAGCTTGATGAGTGAAGGCGGTTACAGGTGTGAGGCATCTAACTGCTGACTACCCTCTGTTTCAATAGTAATACAGCAATAACGCAGTAATGAATTTTAGAGATTTTTCACTTTCATTTTTAGGATAATGTGTTTACTTTTAAGTTTACATAATTTAAGTTTTAATAATAACTGTGGAAGAACTGGCTTCCCTGGTGGCTCAGACAATGAAGAATGTGCCTGCAGGAATCCCAGGTTAGGTTGCAAGTTTCCAGAAAATTTAATAATCAGACCTTGAGAGGTGGTACACGCCATTTCTGATACACCACTGCTGATGCTGAGGATGGGTCCTAGTTCTTGGCACTAAGAGCCCTTTTCCCTGGAGCTCTCCTGCAAGACACACGACTTTCTACCGTTGGGAGGCCTTGTTTCCATAGAGGGAAGCTGCAGAGGGCAGGAGATATGACTGGGCAGCTCCTAAGAAGAGCTCAGAGCAGGGCCAACCAGACTGGCCTGTGAGAGGAGCATCTTTCCTGTAACACAGGTCCAAGAATTGTCGGATTTTTAACCAAAGAGAATGGGAAAACTCATTAAAAATTTGCATTTTTTCAGTGTCATTTGAGCTGGAATGGCTACGATAAGACAATGTATTGGTGTTAAAATTAAAGTGAAAATTAAGCACACGCCTCCCTATTAGTCAGCAACTTTTAAGGCTATCTTATTGTGAAGTTCAGAAAAAGAGTTAAAGAATCTATTTAAATGCAAATGTGCCATAAAACCAACTAACAGCAATGCATCTTCAAAACACTCTCAGCCTTTCTTTCAGCAGGCTCTGCTCATCATAGTGTTGTTATTTTTTCAATGTAGAAAATAATATCTCTCAAGAAGGCGGGTGTCATGGTAGTGCAGCTGGTGTGATTACCTGGGGTTTGGGAGGCCCTGGCTGGGGGGCAGGGAATCTGGGGCTTCTTCCGGGAGCAGTATCAGCTCATGTGCCTCTGTGTCTTCTGGGCTGGCAGGGCTCTGGACTCTGGGGGTTCTTCTGCCTGTTCTTCTCCCCGTCCTTCCTAATTACACTGCTGCAAGGAGCCAACCCTTACCTCTGTGTTCCATTAAGTGGGAGGATGTGGTGCCTGGACTCAAGAACTGAATCAGACTTTGCCCAAAGCAACTCAGGCACAGCATCTGACTCAGAGGAAGCCACCTGCGGATGCTGGCCATGGGCCCACGGGCCCAGTGCGGGAAGGAGGCCGGGAGGTGACCGACCATCACTGTGCCTGAAACCTGTGTCTCCTGCGGGGCCCTCTTGGACACCAAAGGCCCGCTGTGCCCTGTTTCTTGTTTGTAGAAAAAGCTTTAGTCTCCTAGCCCTTCTCTGAATTCCAAAGGACAGACTCAGGCAGTTACTAGTTAGGAAAGTAAAAAATGCAGAAACAAAGGAAAAGCGGCCAAGAAACAACAATTCAGTGATAAAATTTTAGTTCTTCTCAAGGCATATATCATAATCTGACACATATCTTTGTGTCATTCTTTAGGCATTAAGATAGAGAGTGGTGCCTGCATGCTGAGCACAACACTCTAGACACCAGTCCCTGAAAGGTTGACGATTGATAGGATTCCTGAAACATCATCCTGTTATCTCATCACCAGTTAGTGAGTATAAAGTCATTCTCTTTGCAAACCTCACCCCAAATGTTGCCTTTACAAACCTAACACCCTAGTTGGTCAGTAAGATGGATCTGAGGCAAACCTACATCTCCCATCTTCTGTGTTTGTGCTGTCTTGATCAATAACCCTTTCTTTTGCTCCAAACCTTGGGCTTCCCTGATAGCTCAGTTGGTTAAGAATCCATCTGCAATCCAGAAGACTCTGGTTCGATTCCTGGGTCGGAAAGATCCGCTGGAGAAAGGATAGGCTACCCACTCCAGTATTCTAGGGCTTACCTTGTGGCTCAGCTGGTAAAGAATCTGCCTGCAATGCAGGAGGCCTGGGTTCAATCCCTGGGTTGGGAAGATCCTCTGGAGAAGGGAAAGGCTACCCACTCCAGTATTCTGGCCTGGAGAGTTCCATGGACTGTATAGTCCATGGGGTCACAAAGAGTCAGATACAACTGAACGATTTTCACTTTCATACACTCTTGGTGAGAATTTAAATGTCATGGCTGCTCTGGAAAAGTCTGACTGTTTCTCAAAAAGCAATTCCACTCCTAAGGGTATACACAAGAGAAATGAAAACATACGTCTGCATAAAAACCTTTACACAAGTGTTTATAGTTATTCATAACAGCCAAAAAGGGGAAAAACCCAAATGTCCATCAACTAATGAATGAATCAATCAAATGTGATGTATCCTTATAATAAAAGATTATTTGACCATAAAAAGAAATGAAGAACTTGCACATGCTTCAACATGGACAAACCTTGAATACATGATAAGAGAAAGAAACCAGTCACAAAGACCATGTATTATGTAACTCCATTCATATGAAATGTGCACTGTAGACAGAGCCATAGGACAGAAATTACATTGGTGGTTGCCTAGGGCTGAAGAGTTGGGAGGAAATAGAAAGTGATTGCTGTGATTGCTAATGGATTCAGGGTTTATTTTTGACCTGTTGATGCGTTCTAAAATTGATTGTGCTGTTGGTTACCCAACACTAAATATACCAAAAACTATTGAATTATATACTTCAAATGGGTGACCTGTGTGGTATGTGAATTATACCCCAATAAATCTGTTATATTAAAAAAAAATAATTTGAGAATGAAAGCAACAGGGCCTGGCGATTTTAAAGTACAGCTTTCAACGACAGATTCAGTTCTTAGAATTGTTGTAGAACTGGCCTCTCTTTCATGTTGTGGGTGAGTTTGGAGAGCTTGTGGTTTTTCAAGATTGACCTATGTCATGCAGTCTGTCTAATTCATCGGCACAGAAACATTATTGTTTTAAATTCTATGAGGTTTAGAGTCATAGTCGCTTTTTCATTCCCGATTCGGTAATTTCTGTCTTCTCTGTCAGTCGGACTAGGGGTACATCAATTGTATTAGTCTTTCAAAGAACCACCTTTCGATTTCACTGATTTTTCTCTGCTTGTCTATTTTCAGTTTCATTAATAACTGATTCTTATTATTTCCACCTCCAAATTACTTTGGGTTTATTTTTCTCTCCCTCCTTCCCACCCCCTCCCTCATTTTCTCTTTATAGGAGAAGCTTAGATGGTTACTTTAAGATATTTCTTATTTTGTAATATAAGCATTTCAGGCAATAAAACCCCCTCCCACTTTAGCTACATCCCACAAATTATGATATGTTATATATATATAAATCTTCTTTCATTTTAATGTATTTTCAATTATTTAATTTTCTATTTTAATTTATTTAAATTTCAATTAAAGTATTTTCAATGTAATTTCCTTTGAGATTTCTTTCTTATGTGTGTTGTTTCTTTGGCAATGTTTGGAAAATTTTTAGTTATCTTTCTGTTACTGATTTCTAATTTAATTTCATTATAGTCAGAAAGCATAGTGTGTATGATTTCAATCCTTTTAAATTTGTGAAGGTTTGATTTGTGACTCACCGTACAGTCTGTCTTGGTAAATGCTCCACGTGTGCTTGAAAAGACTGTGGAGTGTTCCATCGATAGCAATTAACTCCAGTTAGTTGATGGTTTGTTCAGTTCTATCCTTGCTAATTCTCTGTTAATGTAGCGTATTACATACAGAAGAGTGATTCTCTGTGTAACACATACAAACGTAGACAGAGAACTCTTGCCTGGAGAATCCTGTGGACAGAGGAGCCTGACGGGCTACAGTCCACAGGGTCGCAAAGAGCCAGACACGACTGAGCGACTAACACGTTCACTTTTTTCAGAGAAGAGTGCTGCAGCTTCCAAGTTTAATTGTGGATGCGTCTACCACTCACTTGAAAAGACTCTGATGCTGGGAAAGATGGAGGGCAGGAGGAGAAGGGGACGACAGAGGATGAGATGGCTGGATGGCATCACTGACTCGATGGACGTGAGTCTGAGTGAACTCTGGGAGTTGGTGATGGACAGGGAGGCCTGGCATGCTGCGATTCATGGGGTCGCAAAAAGTCAGACACGACTGAGCGACTGAACTGAACTACCACTTTTCTGCTCTGACAGTTTTTGCTTCTTATATTTTGAAGCTCTTCTCTCAGGTGTTTATACACCTGAGAGTTTATAGTGTTAGAGTTATAGAGTTAGAAGTGTTTTCCCTTCTTGGTGGATTGATTCTTCTAACAATATAACTCTATAGTGTTAGAGTTATAGAGTTAGAAGTGTTTTCCCTTCTTGGTGGATTGATTCTTCTAACAATGTGTAATGTCTCTCTTTAAATCTGCTAATTTCTTTGCTCTGAAGTTTACTTTGATATTACTATAGTTACCCTTCTTTGGTTTATTGAGGTTTCCAAGGTTTTTTTGTTTGTTTGTTTTCATACTTTCTCTTTTTAACCTACCTATGTTATAATATGGAGAAGGCAATGGCACCCTACTCCAGTACTCTTGCCTGGAAAATCCCATGGGTGGAGGAGCCTGGTAGGCTACAGTCCATGGGGTCATGAAGAGTTGGACACGACTGAGCAACTTGACTTTCACTTTTCACTTTCATGCATTGGAGAAGGAAATGGCAACCCACTCCAGTGTTCTTGCCTGGAGAATCCCAGGGACGGGGGAGCCTGATGGGCTGCCGTCTATGGGGTCGCACAGAGTTGGACACGACTGAAGCGACTTAGCAGCAGCAGCAGCATGTTATAATAGGGGCTTCCCAGGTGGCGCTGGAGGTAAAGAATCCACCTGCCAGTGCAGGAGATGCAAGAGACATGGGTTTGATCCCTAGGTCGGAAAGATCCCCCGGAGTGGGAAATGGCACTCCACTTCAGTATTCTTATCTGGAAAATGCCATGGGCAGAGGAGCCTGGCAGACTACAGTCCATGGGGCCACAGAGTCAGACACAATTGAGCTCACATGTGAGAGAGTTTCTTGCAGATAGCAGGTACTTGGGTCATTTTTTAAAAAATCCATTCTGCCAAACTGTTTCTTGAATTGGTGTGTTTACTGTATTTACATTTAACGTAATTATTAACATGTATAGATCCCGACCTCCCCTTTTCATTTTCCATTTGTGCCCTCTGTTTTTCATTCTTCTGTTTCCCCTACCTACCTTTGTTTAGGATACTTACATTTTTTTGGCTGTGTGGGTGGCATGTGGGAGGATCTTAGTTCCTGAACCAGGGAGCCAATCTCTGCCCCTTGCAATGGAAGCAGAGTCTTAACCACTGAACTACTAGAGAATTCCCTTAAAATATTTTTAGTATCCCATTTTAAGTTATCCAATATATTTTTGACATTATCTCTTCACATAATTTCTTCAGTGTTGGGAAAGACAATTTTCTTTGAGCTCCTTGCTCTCCTACATCTTTTACTGTGCATGCAAAGAGTGTGAAGCCCTGGCCCCTGTTTTGCCTGGGTCATTTCTCGTCACTGGGTTGGGCACAAAGGACAGAGAATGCTGGTGGGAAGGTGGTGGCCTGCGCAGGGGGAGAAAGAAACCCTTGGGTCCGCGCACCAGGCACCAGGCGCTGGGAGCAGGAAGTGGCAACTCAGGTGTAGACCCTGCAGGAGTGGAGACAGGATACTGGCCCCTTTTCTTTCCTGCTGCTCCCACTGCCCGCAGGTGGGAAGGGCTAGCTCCACCGCCCCGTTTGTTCCCTGAGCACCCCGCCAGGGGAAAAGGTGGCGTCCCGGTGTAAGGGACTCTCATCACTGTAATCCCTGCCTCCTGTGCAGGTGAGACTCCCAGGTCCATGTTCTCCTGGAGTAAAGAGGCTCCGGAATTCAAAGGACAAGGTTCTGGCAAAGTTTGCAGAGGGGCCTGAAATCCTCAGTGGCCTTGTGGGCGAGGTCCTGTGGGTCATTCACCGTCCTGTGGTTGTGACTTCTACTACGGAACGGAGGGGCAGAACCGAGGTGTTCTAGTCTGCCTTCCCATTGGGTGAGTGACGGAGGGGATTCTCCTGCCCGGGGTCACCACGTGTACAGAAGTGCTAGAGGTACATCTAGGCTACATCCTCCCCTCCCTAAACCATCCCTGGTGGTCCAGCAGAAACAATACAGAATTCCAGCGGGTGGAGAAAACAGTTTTAAAGGTTTAATAGCTGCCACACTATACAGAGGCATTGCCTAGTACAACAGTGCCACCTGCTGGACAAACTGCCTACTACACTTTTTGTTTTTGGATTTGAGGGACGTTACTGTGTACAACCGGAGAAGGCAACGGCAGCCCACTCCAGTACTCTTGCCTGGAAAACCCCATGGACGGCGGAGCCTGGTGGGCTGCAGTCCATGGGGTCGCGAAGAGTCGGACACGACTTCACTTTCACTTTTCACTTTCACTTTTCACTTTCATGCATTGGAGAAGGAAATGGCAACCCACTCCAGTGTTCTTGCCTGGAGAATCCCAGGGACGGGGGAGCCTGGTGGGCTTCCCATCTATGGGGTCGCACAGAGTCGGACACAACTGAAGCGACTTAGCAGCAGCAGCATTGTGTACAACTGCGCTCAGTTGTGCCTGACTCTTTGTGTCTGACTCTTTGTGACCTCATGGACTGTAGCCCTACAAGCTAGGCTTCAACTGTATGTGAATCGAGAACTTTCAGATGTACAAACTGGACTTAGAAAAGGGAAAGGTACCAGAGATTAAATTATCAACATCCTCTGGATCATCGAAAAAGCAAGAGAGTTCCAGAAGAGCATCTACTTCTGCTTCATTGACTATGCTAAAGCCTTTGACTGTGTGGATCACAACAAACCGTGGAAAATTCTTAAAGAGATGCGAATACCAGACCACCTTACCTGCCTCCTGAGAAATCTGTATGTAAGTCAAGAAGCAACAATTAAAACTGGACATTGGACAAGGGACTGATCCAAATTGGGAAAGGAGTACATCAAGGCCGTATATTGTCACCCTGCTTATTTAACTTATATGCAGAGAACATCATGCAAAATATCAGGCTGGATGAAACACAAGCTGGAATCATGATTGCTGGAGAAATGTCAACAACCTCAGATATGCATATGATACCACCCTAACAACAGAAAGTGAAGAGGAACTAAAGAGCCTCCTGATGAGGGTGAAAGAGGAGAATGAAAAAGCTGGCTTAAAACTCAACATTCAAAAAATTAAGATCAAGGCATCTGGTCCCATCACTTCATGGCAAATAGACAGGGAAACAGTGGAAACAATGGCAGATTTTATTTTCTTGGGATTCACAATTACTGCTGATGGTGACTGCAGCCATGAAATTGAAAGATGCTTGCTCCTTGGAACAAAAACTATGACAAACCTAAATGGCATATTAAAAAGCACAGACATTACTTTGCCGACAAAGGTCCATGTAGTCAAAACTATGGTTTTTCCAGCAGTCATGTATGAATGTGAGAGTTGGACAATAAAGAAGGCTGAGTGCCGAAGAATTGGTGCTTTTGAACTGTGGCATTGGAGAAGACTCTTGAGAGTCCCTTGGACTGCAAGGAGATCAACCCTGGATATTCATTGGAAGGACTGATGCTGACGTTGAAACTCCAGTATTTTGGCCACCTGATGGGAAGAGCTGACTCACTAGAAAAGACCCTGATGCTGGGAAAGATTTCAGCAGGAGGAGAAGGGGGCAGCAGAGGATAAGATGGTTGGATGGCATCACTGACTCAATGGACATGAGTTTGAGCAAACTCTGGGAGACGGTGAAGGACAGGGAAGCCTGGCGTGCAGCAGTCCATGGGGTCACAAAGAGTCAGATATGACTTAGTGACTGAACAAAAAGGACTGTAACCTGCCAGGCTCTTCTGCCCATGAAATTCTCCAGGTGAGGATACTGGAGTAGGTTGCCATTTCCTCCTCCAGGAGATCTTCCCAACCCAGGGATTGAACCTGCTTCTCCTGCATTGTTAGGCAGATTCTTTACCACTGAGCTACCTGGGAATCCTATTCACATCTCAGCAGAGCCCTAAATGAGCCTCTCAACCACCCTGGAGCCTCAGGGTCCTTATTGTTGTTCAGTTGTTAAGTTGTATCTGACTCAGTGACCCCATGAACTGCAGCAAGCCAGGTTTCCCTATCCTTCACTGAGTTTGCTCAAACCCTTGTCCCTTGAGTCAGTGATGCCATACAACCATCTCATCCTCTGTTGCCCACTTCTTCTCTTGCCCTCAATCTCTCCCAGCATCAAGATCTTTTCCAATTAGTCATTTCTTTGCATCAGGTGGCCAAAGTTTGGAGTTTCAGCTTCAGCACCTGTCCTTCTAATGAATATTCAGAACTGATATCCTTTAGGATTGACTGGTTTGATCTCCTTGCTGTTCAAGGGACCCTCAAGAGTCTTCTCCAACACCACAGTTCAAAAGCATCAATTCTTCAGCACTCAGCCTTCTTTATGGTCCAACTGTCACATCCATACATGACCACTGGAAAAACCATAGCCTTGAGTAGACAGACCTTTGTTGGCAAAGTAATGTCTCTGCTTTTTAGTACACTGTCTAGGTTGGTCATAGCTTTTCTTCTAAGGAGCAAGCATCTTTTAATTTCATGGCTGCAGTCACCATCTGCAGTGATTTTGGAGCCCAAGAAAATGAAATCTGACACTGTTTCCTCTTTTTCCCCATCTATTGCCATGAAGTGATGGGACCAGATGCCACAATCTTAGTTTTCTGAATATTGAGTTTTAAGCCAACTTTTTCACTCTCCTCTTTCACTTTCATCAAGAGGCTTTTTGGTTCTTCTTCACTTTCTGCCATAAGAGTGCTGTCATCTGTATATCTGAGGTTATTGATATTTCTCCCATCAATCTTGATTCCAGCATGTGCTTCATCCAGATGTACTCTGCATATAAATTAAATAAGCAGGGTGACAATATACAGCCTTGATGTGCTCCTTTCCCAATTTGGAACCAGTCTGTTCTTCCATGTCCAGTTCTAACTGTTGCTTCTTGACCTGCATACAGATTTCTCAAGAGGCAGGTCAGGTGTTATGGTATTTCCATCTCTTTAAGAATTTTCCACAGTTTGTTGTGATCCACACAGTTAAAGCCTTTGGCATAGTCAATAAAACAGAAATAGATGTTTTTCTGGAATTCTCTTGCTTTTTTGATGATCCAGCAGATGTTGGCAATTTGATCTCTGGTTCCTCTGCCTTTTCTAAATCCAGATAGAACATTTGAAAGTTCATGGTTCATGTACTGTTAAAGCCGGACTTGGAGAATTTTGAACATTACTTTGCTAGCGTGTGAGATGAGTGCAATTGTGTGGTATTTTTGAGCATGCTTTGGCATTGCCTTTCTTTGGGATTGGAAGGAAAACTCACCTTTTCCAGTCCTGTAGCCACTGCTGAGTTTTCCAAATTTGCTGGCATATTGAGTGCAGCACTTTCACAGCATCATCTTTGAGGATTTGAAATAGCTCAACTGGAATTTCATCACCTCCACTAGCTTTGTTCATAATGCTACTTCCTAAGGCCTACTTGACTTCACATTCCAGGATGTCTGGCTCTAGGTGAGTGATCACACCATCGTGATTATCTGGGTCGTGAAGATCTTTTTTGTATAGTTCTTCTGTGTATTCTTGCCACCTCTTCTTAATATCTTCTGCTTCTGTTATGTGATACCATTTCTGTCCTTTATTGAGCCCATTTTTGCATGAAATGTTCCCTTGGTATCTCTAATTTTCTTGAAGAAATCTCTAGTCTTTCTGATTCTATTGTTTTCCTCTATTTCTTAGCATTGATCACTGAGGAAGGCTTTCTTATCTCTCCTTGCTATTCTTTGGAACTCTGCATTCAGATGAGTATATCTTTCCTTTTCTCCTTTGCCTTTTGCTTCTCTTCTTTTCTCAGCTATTTGTAAGGCCTCCTCAGACAATGATTTTGCCTTTTTGCATTTCTTTTTCTTGGGGATTAATGGTCTTGATCCCTGCCTCCTATACAATGTCACGAACCTCCATCCATAGTTCTTCAGGCACTCTGTCTATCTGATCATGGCATCTGGTCCCATCACTTCATGGCAAATAGATGGGGAAACAGTGACAGACTTTATTTTTGGGGGCTCCAAAATCACTGCAAGTGGTGACTGTAGCCATGAAATTAAAAGACACTACTCCTTGGAAGAAAAGTTATGACCAACCTAGACAGCATAAAAAGCAGACATTACTTTGCCAACAAAGGTCTATCTAGTCAAAGCTATGGTTTTTCCAGTAGTCATGTATGGATGTGAGAGTTGGACTATAGAGAAAGCTGAGTGCTGAAGAATTGATGCTTTTGAATTGTGGCGTTGGAGAATACTCTTAAGAATCCTTTGGGCAGCAAGGAGATCCAACCAGTCCATCCTAAAGGAAATCAGTCCTGAATATTCATTGGAAGGATTGATGCTGAAGTGGAAACTCTAATACTTTGGCCATCTGATGTGAAGAACTGACTCATTTGAAGAGACCCTGATGCTGGGAAAGTTTGAAGGTGGGAGGAGAAGGGGACGATAGAGGATGAGATGGTTGGATAGCATCACTGACTCAATGGACATGAGTTTGAATAAACTCCGGGAGTTGGTGATGGACAGGGAGGCCTGACGTGCTGCAGTCTGTGGGGTTGCAGAGTCAGACACAACTGAGCGACTGAACTGATGGAATTGATTTGCCATGAAGTGATGGGGCCAGATGCCATGATCTTCATTTTTTGAATGTTGAGGGATTTGGTCTAAACAAGCCCACACTATTACATCCATAGGCATTTCCCCCAGAGGGCACTTTGCTCACAGAATCCGGCACCTTCATCTTGCATCTCTGCCGGAGTCACCTCTGGTGAGAAAGACTCCTGAAACACAAGAGACCTACCTAGGTTTGTGTAACCTGTAGTTGCCCGACCTACAGGGCTGTCCTTTCCCACAGAACACCTTTTAAGATGCCATGATATCCAGGCTGGGAAACCCCTTGATGGCCTTTTTTTCCATTTTAGCCCTTAGGGTTGGGTCCTTCCCTGCCACCCTTCTCCTGGTCAGGCTCTGACCCCTGGGACCCTAAGTGCATGGTCCCATCGGGTGTGTGCAAAAGGGCTGGGCTGAGCCTGAACCACCATGGCCTCCCCAGGAGCCGAGATCAGCTGCTGAGTTTTAAGCTAAGGCTAAACCTCCTCCCCCAGGACAAAAGGGGTGTGGGGAGTCTGATTTCAATAAAAGCAGGGTATAGGGAATGCCATCGGTTTGGTTAAATGCATTTCTCCAGGACCTACTGTGTGCCAGGCACTGACTAGTGGTCACTTTAGGGCACATTTTCTCCTCGAAGAAGTTTTCACTGCTTTGGAAGGTGCAGTATTGATCCAGGAAGGACAGTGCCCTGTCTGGCTCATCGTTTCTGTGGATCAGCCACACCAGGGTGCTCAGTCTCCAGCTCCACCCTCCTCAGGTCTTGCGGGACAGGGTCTGAGCCAGGCTGAGTCAGGACAAACACAGTGATGCAGGGGCTGGGGTGAGGGTGGAGTTGGAACTTGGGAAGAGAGGTGACCGGTCACTGCTGTCCTGGGGCCTGCCCCCAGCCCCCATCTGTCTCACTGAGGTCCTGCTAAATCACAAAGGCTGATTTCTCCAGAAGCTGTTGTCTCCTAGCTTCTCACTGTTAAAAATAGGTGGAGAGCTGCAGAAACCCAACAACTTGAGATTTTAGAGACAGTTCTAGTCATTTGGCACATACATGCTGCTATATACAAAATAGACAACTAAAATATGACCTACTGTACAGCATAGGGAACTCTACTCAGTACTCTGTGATGGCCTATATGTGAAAAGAATCTTAAAAAGAATGGATATATGTATATGTACAACTGATTCAATTTGCTGTACTACTGAAATCAACTCAACATTGTAAATCAGCTATAATCCAACAAAAACTTTTTAAAAATTAATGTATACCATTGATGCTTCTGAACTGTGGTGTTGGAGAAGATTCTTCAGAGTCCCTTGGACAGCAAGGAGATCAAACCAGTCAATCCTAAAGGAAATCAGCCCTGAATATTCATTGGAAGGACAGGTGCTGAAGCTGAAGCTCCAATACTTTGGCCACCTGATGCGAAGAGCTGACTCATTAGAATGATGGGAAAGAGTGAAGGCAAGAGGAGAAGGGGATAACAGAGGATAAGATGGTTGGATGGCATCAGTGACTCAATGACAGGAGTTTGAGCAACTTCTGGGAGATGGAGAAGGACAGGGATGCCTGGCATACTGCAGTCCATGTGGTCGCAAAGAGTCGGACACGACTGAGTAACTGAATAAGTAGTCATTTGGATAGATATTTGCTCTAAAGACCTGCAATGTCTGTCATAATTAAAGTCAGGTGTTCCCTGGCAGATTCATTCCTGTTAGAAGCAAATTATTTCACGGACTTCAAAAAAATAAGTTGCTATTTCCAGTGGGTTTGGAGGTATTCAGAGATGTTACTACAAAGTCTTGAGGATCCTTGCCACTGGAATCCAAATTCCTTGTTAGGCTGACAAGCAGCATGCAACTGGGGGTGGGGTGGGCTGCCAGATTCTCTCCCACTCATCAGGAAGGGTGATGTGGCTGGGATTTCCAGGGTTAACTCAGGGTCTTGGGCCTCGCTATGGAGTAACCAAATTCTGCTGGGGGCTTTCAGCTGGGGTTCTCAGATGTAGGTGAAATGTATTTTTCACTTTGGGATTATCTGATTCTGGCCTTTTTTCTTTTTTTTTGCCAAAGTGCTGCTGCTGCTAAGTCACTTCAGTCGTGTCTGACTCTGTATGACCCCATAGATGGCAGCCCACCAGGCTCCCCTGTCCCTGGGATTCTCCAGGCAAGAACACTGGAGTGGGTTGCCATTTCCTTCTCCAATGCATGAAAGTGAAAAGTGAAAGTGAAGTCGCTCAGTCGTGTCTGACTCTTCGCGACCCCATGGACTGCAGCCCACCAGGCCAAAGTGTTATAACTGTAAATTGTAGATGACTGATAATGCAAAATGATTTTTGTCTAAAGACATGCAAATAACTTTTCATGTTATTTGGGAGCTGGAGAGAGAAGCTCCCTCCGCCCCTCACCCCCACCTCAACCCGGGAGAATTTTGGATCCACTT
This sequence comes from Bison bison bison, assembly GCF_000754665.1. NCBI lineage: Eukaryota > Metazoa > Chordata > Mammalia > Artiodactyla > Bovidae > Bison > Bison bison. The sequence goes on from NW_011494858.1 coordinate 2,365,520, forward strand.
GCAGGTTAATTTCAATGTTATAATATCCCTCGGGGGGCCCCACCTCCCTCCCCCCATTACACCCCCAGCAGTAGCGCTCGCAGAGTCCTGGGCTGGTGGAGGAGGGGGCAGGGGTGGGAGACACGGTGTTCTTCCCGTTTCCTGCACCCTCCTCTGCAGAGCTCTTGGCAAGGGGTCCCCGACGGAGCTTGCGGATGTTCTGGGGAGCCAGGCTTGGCGCCCTAGACGGCGGGCGGCGAGGACCGTCCCTAGTGCGCCCTGGGTGGGTAGCTCCGTGGGCCTGGAGTCAGAGGAGCTGTTGGCAGGGGCCCAGGCAGGGCACTGGGCCGAGGCACCCCTGCCCGGTGAGTCTGAGTTGGGGGGAGGAAGTGCGGATGAAAACGGGTCTGGTTGCTAGGTGGCGTGAGGAGGAGTCCAGGAGGAGGGACCTGCAGCACGCTGGGCGCCCAGGTGTTTCCATTTCAGGACCTCCCGCAGGCAGTTTGCTCTCTCGAGATTCTGCCGGATCTGGCTTCATCTGGCAAGACCGGCGAAGGTAGTGGTGCCTTGGGTAGGACTCAGCCGTCTCTGAGCCTCTTCTCCACCTTGCTGCATTCCAGCCTGGCCTCTGCCTGCTCCTCCATCAGGCCCCCACTTACAACCACCAGCCCTCCTTCACCAGGCCCACCCTTGGCCCTCAGGTGACCTTCGTGGTGTTCAAACGCGAGAACATTCCCTGATGGAGGGGCTTGGGTGAAGGGACCCGCCCTCCCCTCGCAGGGTGCTGGCTGTTGGGTTGTTTTTGCAACGAGGAAGCAACACGTTGACGCTATTCTTCAGAGCAAAGACTCCAAGAGTAGGACTGATATCAACTGGGACGAATTCGAGACACCTCACAGCTGCTGGCAGCAACAACTGGACCCAAGAATGTGGGTGAGTGCCTGCGATTCTTTTTTTTTCCCGCTTATATGTGTTTGTTTGCACGTGTTTGTTTCTTTTCCCCCCTAAAACCTACTTCAAGAACTGCATTAAAATGACTAATCCCTAGCTTTTTCTGGATTAGAGCACTCAGTCCACCATGCCTTAGGGCCAGCTGTAACCTGTGTACTCATTAGTATGCCTTGGGTTCTGAGAGTAAGGGCTGTCTTCCCCTTGGGACTGGCTTGTGCTGTGATGAAGGAGATTGGCTGCAACTGGATGGGGGAAGATGGCCAAGGCTGATAACACCAGCTATTTTTATCAGGTGGGCTCCCATTCCATTCTTCTGAATTCCTCTGCCAACCTGACATACCTCATTTTTTGATTTGAGAATTTTGGGTTGCTACAGACGTTGACCTTTCCAGAAATAGGCTTTATGCCCTTGTAACCTGTGCTGGTATCCTAGGCTTTGGCCCCTGGGTCTCTGGGCATCCTAGAAGGTGATAGGCACCTGGTATTCGTGTGTGAAGTTCTTTCCCCTGACCGAGCATCGCATGATTCTGCCCTTGCACCTCCTTTGGGACAAAGCCTGGTTCCTCCTTTCTGGGACCCTGGGAAGAACCACCACCGCAGTGTGGCTCTGATAGGTGCCATGAGTTAGAGTCTGTTCTGAAGGGTCTGGGTAGAGGCACCCAAATGCCTCATCAACTAGTTGTCTGTTGGCACTGTGCTTTACTTAGCTTCTTGCTTTGAGATACCAGATCAAGAGGTCATCTTGTCAACATGATTGTGGCAAACTTGCTTTGACATGGTATCCTAAGATTGAGCAGAAAAAAGTGGCAATGTGAGGGTGAGAGGGTGGTGGATCCTGACTTGATGTGACACAGCAGCCCACATCTAACACTGAGATTAATTACTCAAGTGGGATCAAGTTTATAGGCAAATAACAATTACAATAATAATTATAAATATTATACATATAAATTATATAATTTTAAAGTATGAACAGTATCATAAATTATGCATCTGTCTAAAAACCAAACAAGCATGTAAGCAGTAAAAAGAAAACAATAGAAAAATTATACAACCCGAACAATAGAGAAAAAACAGAGTAAAAAGTAATTAAAAAAACCCTGTGGACCTGTGTATTATATTAATAAAAACAGATCAAACACTTGTTTACCTGGAGCCTCAGAAGATGAGAAAGAGTGCAGGATTGAAAAGGTATTAAAAAAATATATAGCTGAAAATGTTCCAAATTTGAAAAAAAGATAGTCTACAGATTCAAGAAACTGAGCAAGTCCCCAGTACGATAAGCCCAAAGAAAGACAAACCAAAACATATCATAATAAAAATTCTTCAAGCTAAAAACAAAGAATTCTTTATCAATTACAGAAAAATGACCCCATATCCATAAAGGAAAAATAATTCAAATGACAATGGGTTTCTCATTAGAAATAAGAGGCCAGAGGAAGTGGTACAACATTTTTCAAGTGCTAGAATTGTCAACCCCAAGTTCTATATCCACTGAAAATATCCACTAGGAATGAAAGGTATATTAGGATATTCTCAGATGAAAAAACAACTGAGAGAATCTGTTCCCAGGAGAACTACTCTACAAGATTGGCTAAAGGAAGTTCTTAAAACAGAAAGTAAATGATGAAAGGAGGAGTCTTAATACCTACCTTATATCTTACACAAAAACTAACTTAAAAAAAATCAAGGAGCTACAATTATGAGACTCTTAGAAGAAAACTTAGGAGTAAATCTGTGTGACCTTTAATTTGGCAATGGTTTCTTTTAGTTTTTTGAAAAATTTTATTGGAGTGTAGTGTTGTGTTAGTTTCAGGTGTACAGCAAAAGGAGTCAGTTATGCACATACATATTAATCCTTTTTCAGATTTTTTTTCCCATGTAAGTGATTATAGTATATTGAATAGAGTTCCATGTGCTATACAATAGGTCCTTGTTGATTATCTGTTTTATACATAGCAATGTGTGTATGTCAGTCCCAAGTGCCTGATTTATCCCCCCTCCTCCACATTTCCCCTCTGGTAACCATAAGTTTGTTTTTGATATTTGTGAGTCTGTTTCTGTTTTGTAAATAAGTTCATTTGTATAATTTTTAAAAATCAGACTCCATATATGAGTGGTATCAGTTACTTATCTTTCTCTAGCTTCTCTTAGGATGATAATCGCTGCTGCTGCTGCTAAGTAGCTTCAGTCGTGTCCGACTCTATGCAACCCCATAGACGGCAGCCCATCAGGCTCCCCCGTCCCTGGGATTCTCCAGGCAAGAACACTGGAGCGGGTTGCCATTTCCTTCTCCAATGCATGAAAGTGACAAGTGAAAGTGAAGTCGCTCAGCCGTGTCCGACTCTTAGCGACCCCATGGACTGCAGCCCACCAGGCTCCTGCATCCATGGGATTTTCCAGGCAAGAGTACTGGAGTGGGGTGCCATTGCCTTCTCTGTGATAATCGCTAGGTGCATCCATGTTGCTGCAAATGACATTGTTTCATTCTTTTCTATGGCTGCGTAATAGTCCACTGTGTGTGTATACCCCATTTTCTCTATCTGTTCCTCCTTCAGTGGACATTTAGTTTGCTTCCTATTGTAAATAGTGCTGAAGTGAACATAAGGGTGCACATATTTTTTTTAATTGTGTTTTTTTTTTCCAAATACATGCCCAGGCGTGGGACTACTGGATCACATGGCAGTTCTATTTTTTCAGTTTTTTAAGGAAGCTCCATACTGTTCTCCACAGTGGTTCTACATCAGTGGTTGTACCAATTTACCTTCCCACCAACACTGTAGGAGGGTCCCCTTTACTCCACATACTCTCTAGCATTTATGGTTTGTAGACTTTTTGATGATGGCCATTCTGACTGATTTGAAGTGATACTTCACTGTAGTTTTGATTTGCATTTCCCTGATAATGATGTTGAGCATCTTTTCATATCCTTTTGGCCATCTGAATGTCTTCTTTGGAGAACTGTTTATTTAGATCTGCCCATTTTTTTGGACTAGATTGTTTTTTGACATAGACTGGCATGAAATATTTGTAAATTTTGGAGATTTTTTCCCTTGTCAGTTGCATCATTTGCAAATATTTTCTCCTATGCTATGGTTTGTCTTTTTGTTTATGGTTTCCTTTGTTATGCAAAAGCTTTTAAGTTTAATTAGGTCTCATTGTTTTGTTTTGTTTTTATTTTCATTACTCTAGGAAGTATTCTGTGATTTATGTCAGTGTTCTGCCTATGTTTTCCTCTAGGAGTTTTATAGTGTCCATCCTTACATTTAGGTGTGTACTAAATGTATGTTTATTTCTGTGTATCATGTTAGAGAATGTTCTAATTTCACTTTTTACATGTAGCTGTCCAGTTTTACCAGCACCATTTTTTGAAGTGACTGTCTTTTCTTCATTGTATATTCTTGCTTCCTTTGTCAAAGATAAGTTTCCCATAGGTGTGTGGGTTTATTTTTGGACTTTCTATGCTGTTTCATTGGTCTATATTTCTGTTTGAGGGCCAGTACCATATTGTTTTGATGACTGTAGCTTTGTAATGTAGTCTGAAGTCAGGGAGACTGATTCCTCCAGTGCCATTTTTCTTTCTCAGGATTGTTATTCGGGATCTTATGTGTTTCCACACAAATTTTTAAAAATTTTGTTCAAGTTCTGGGAAAAATTCCAATTGGTAATTTTATAGGGATTGCCTTGAATCTGTAGATTGCCTTGGACAGTATAGTCATTTTGACAATATTGAATCCTCCAGTCCAAGAGCATGATATATCTTTTCATTTGTCTGTGTCATCTCCTATCTCTTTCATTAGAATCTTACTGTTTTCAAAGTGCAGGTCTTTTGCCTCTTTAGGTAGGTTTATTCCTTGGTAGTTTATTCTTTTTGATGAGATGGTAAATGAGACTGTTTCCTTAATTTCCCTTTCTGATCTTTCATTGTTAATGTATAGGCATTAAAGAGATTTCAGTGTATCAATTTTATATCCTGCAGCTTTACCAAATTCATTAATGAGTTCTAGTAGTTTGCTGGTAACATCTTCAGGATTTTCTGTGTACAGTATCATGTCACCAGCAAATGGTGACAATTTTTAGTTTGTTCTTCTATAATAAGTCTTGTTCTTTTCCAATTTGGATTTCTTTTTATTTCTTTTTCTTCTCTAATTGCCATAGCTAGGAATTCCAAAACTTATGTTGAATAAAAGTGGCAAGAGTGGACATCCTCATCTTGTTCCTGATCTTAGATGAAATACTTTCCACTTGGCACCATTGGGAATGATGTGGGTTTGTCATAGATGGCCTTTATTATGTTGAGGTAAGTTCCCTCCATGCCCACTTTCTGCAGAGTTTTTGTCATAAATGGGTGTTGATTTTGGTCATAAGCTTTTTTTGCATCAATGAAATGATCATATGGCTCTCGTTCTTCAGTTTTTCATGTAGTATATCACATGAACAGATTTGCAGATATTGAAAAAAAAAAAATCCTTGCATCCCTGGGATAAATCACACTTGATCATGGTGTATGATCCTTTTAATGTATTGCTGAATTTGGATTGTC
>NW_011494858.1:2371092-2376811 GCF_000754665.1 Bison bison bison
GAATTTGGTTTGCAAGTATTTTGTTGAGTATTTTTGCATCTTGAACACAGATGAGATGCAAAAATACAAAAATACCAACAATCCAAATTCATCAGTGATATTGGCTTGTAATTTTCTTGTGCTTTCTTTGTTTATGGTATCAGGGTGATGGTGGCCTCATAGAATGAGCTTGGAAGTATTCCTTCCTCAGCACTTTTTTTTGAAGTAGTTTCAAAAGGATAGGTATTACTCTCTTCTAAAAGTTTGATAGAATTCACTTGTGTATTCTGGACCTTTGTTTGTTGGAAATTTTTAAGTCACTGTTTCAATTTCAGGACTTGTGATTGGTCTATTGAGGTGCTCCTATATCAGATGCACAATTATTTATGGTTGTTATGTCTTCTTGGATTGATCCCTTGATCGTTATGTAGTGTCCTTCTTTGTATATTGTAACAGTCTTTATATAAAAGTCTGTATTGTCCAATATGAGTGTTGCTGCTCCAGGTTTCTTTTGATTGCCGTTTGCATGATATGCCGTTTTCCATCCCCTCACTTTTGCTCTGTATGTGTTCCTGCTCCACTCTGTAAGAGTCTCTTGTAGACAGGATACATGTGGGTCTTGATTCTTCGTATCCATTCGGCCAGTCTACGTCTTTTGTTTGGGGGCGTTTGATTACATTTAAGGCAATTTTTGATATGTATGTTCTGACTGCCATTTTGTTAACCATTTTGAATTTGATTTTTCTAGGGGCTTTTTTTTCCCCCCTTCCTGTTTTATTCTCTTCTCTTGTGACTTGATGACTGTCTTTAGTGTTGTGTTTGGATTCCATTTTCTCTTTTGTGTGTTTTTCTACAGTAGATTTTTGAAGTTACCATGAGGTTTTAATATAGCAGTTTATACATAGAGAGGATTGTTTTAAGTAGCTAGTCTTTGAATTTCAAATGCATTTGTAGTTATCTGTATTTGTACACTCCTCCTCTCACGATCGCTTGTTTTGACACTGTATTTGTGTGTGGATGTTTTCCCACCACTTTTACGTTTGCCTTTACTGGTGATCTTTCCCATTCACAGTTTCCTATTTCTAGTCGTGGCCTCATTTTCCCACCTAGAGAAGTTTCTTTAGCATTTCTTGTAAAGCTGGTTTGATGGTACTGAATTCTCCTAGCTTTTGCTTGTTTGTAACACTTTTGACTCCTCTGTCAAATCTAAATGAGAGCTGTGCTGGGTACAGTATTCATGGTTGTAGGTTTTTCCCTTTCATCACTTTTAAATATGTTTTGCCACTCCTTTGTGCCCTACAGAGTTTCTCAGGAGAAGTCAGCTGGTAACCTTATGGGGAGTCCCTTGTATGTTATTTGTTGCTTTTAATATTTTTTGTCTTTAATTTTCGTCTATTTGATTAACATGGGTCTCATTGTACTCCGTCTTTGGTTTATCTTGTATGGGACTCTCTGTGCTTCTTGAACTTGAGTCGGTGTTTCCCTTATCATGTTAGAGAAGTTTCCAGCTATAATCTCTTCAAATATTTTCTCAGGCTGTTTCTCTCTCTCTTCTCCTTCTGGAACCTCTCTAATGTGAATGTTGATGTGTTCTATGTTGTCCCAGAGGTCTCCGAGACATTTCTTTTCATTCTTTTTTCTTTATTTTGTTCCACAGCAGAGATTTCCATCACTCTGACTTCCAGCTCACTTATTGGTTCTTCTGCCCCATTTATTCTGTTATTTCTTTCTTTCTAGTGTATTTTTCATTTCAGTTATTGTTCTTTTCTGTATGTTCATTAGTTCTTCTTGGTCTTTATTAAGGTTATTCTAGGTCTTTATTATTTCTTGTCTCTTCTCAATCTGTGCCTTCATTCTTCTCCTGAGATCTTGGGTCATCTTTACCATTACTACTTTAAATCATTTTCAGGTAAATTGCCTATCTCCATTTCACTTGGTTGTTCTTGTGGGTTTTTATCTTGTTCTTTCATCTGGAACATATTTCTCTGCCATCTCATTTTCCCTAACTTTCTCTGTGGTCTCCTTTTCACAGGCTGCAGGATCATAGCTTCTCTTGCTTTTGGTGTCTGCCCCCTGGTGGGTGAGGTAGGTACTGGTGCTTGTGAGGTTTCTGGAGGGCAGGACTGGTCCCTGCCCACTGGTGGGTGGAGCTGGGTCTTGTTCCTCCTGTGGGCAGGGCCGTGTCAAGGGGTGCCTTTAGAGGTAGCTAGGTGCTCAGGAAGCCTGTTTGTGATGGGTGGGGCTGTGTTTCCTATCTTGCTTGTTGTTTGGTCTGAAGCCTTCTAGCACTGGAGCTGCTAGGCTATTGACTAGGGCCAGGTTTTGATGCCGAAATGGCAACCTCACACCAGTCAATATTCTCTGGGGCCTCTGCCACCAGTGTCCTTGGTTGTCCCCTACCAGTAAGCCACAGCTGACCCCTGCCTCCCCAGGAGACCCTCCAAGACTTACAGGTAGGACAGCCCAGGATGCTATGGAATGACTAATTTGTGTGGGGGCCCAGCATACATGAAACCTCTGTACCCGCAAGAGTGATGTTTCTGTTTCCCCCAGTCCTGTGGAACTCCCACAGTCAAAACCCACTGGCCTTCAAAGCCAAATATTCTAGAGATTCCCCCTCCCTATGCCAGTCCCTCAGGCTGTGGAGCCTGATGTGTGGGGCTCAGGACTCTTACTCTTTTGGCGAGCCTCTGTGATATAATTATTTTCCAGTTTGCGGGTCACCCACACAGTGGGTATGGGATTTGATTATGTCACAAAAGCGCCCCTCCCCCACCATTTCATTGTGGCTTCCTCTTTATCTTTTGAAAATCTTTTTTGGTAGGTTCCAGCCTTTGTTCAGTCGTAAGTTGTGATTTTGGTGTTCTCCTGAGAGGAAGTGAGCTCAAGTCCTCTTACTGCACCATCTTGTCAGGAATCAAGGGGCTGCTTTTAGTTTGGATACTTGCTGCCTCTTTCCTTGGTGTGTGCTGGCTGTTATTCCCTTCATCTGGGCTGTGCAGATGCGGCGGCCCTTGCACACTCTCGAGACAGCAGGCGTAGCACTTGGCACCTCCTTGCGGGCCTCGTATAGGCAGCTGTGGCTCACACACTCCTGGAACAGTGGAGGCAGCACTTGGAGCCTGCTCGTGGGTCTCACAGCAGTGTGGGAGGCCCGGGCTGGCCTCTGGATCCTGCAATGGTGGTGGCGACTCGCGCCTGTCTCCAGAGCTCCTGTAGGCAGTGTCTTGTTGCTTGAGAGCACTCATGGGGAAAGAAGCCCTTATGATGGTCCTACCCTTCTGCTCATGCACCACCCCCCAAAATGGCACCTGACCTCTCTGGCAGGCCCAGACCTTTCTGAATACACTCTCAGTTGCGACCATCTAGCTTCTTCAGGCTGTTTCTGGTTCTCTCCCTGGTTCCGACCTCTGAAGCCTGAGCTTCAGCTCCGAGCTCCCATCCACACCAACAGACGAGCATCTCAGTCTGGGGAGTGCAGGGCAGTGCCAACTGACCAGACAAGTGCCAACCTTGTGTGCTGGTTGCTCTCCATAAACCAGTTGCTATGCTGTCCTCCTAGGCTCTGACGTTCCCTTCCATCCAGGTTGATCTCCCCACTGGTGAGGGGACTTCCCAGGGTATGGGAACCCTCCCTCCTTCACAGCTCTCTCCCTGGGCTGCAGGCTGTCCCAGTTCCTTTCTTTTTCTTTTACCTTTTGTCCTACCCAGTTATGTGGAGGTTTTCTTACCTTTTTGGAAGTCTGAGGTCTTCTGCCAGCGTTCAGTAAATGTTCTGTATGAATTGTTCCACTTGTAGATGTATTTTTAATGTTTTTGTGGGAGAAGGTGAGCTCCACCTTCTACTCTTCTGCCATCTTGATCCCATCGCTCAGCAGTGGTTTCCTAAACATGAGACTAAAAGCATAAAGACCAAAGAAAAATAGGTACATTAGATTTTATCAAAGCTTTAAACATTTGTACTTCAAAAGGTACTATCAAGAAAGTGAAAAAATAACGCATATAATGGGAAAAGATTTTAAAATTATACAGCTGATAAGGGACTTGTGTTTATAATATAAAGAACTCTTCCAATTTAGTCATTAAAAAAAAACTGTTAAAAATGGACAAAAAATCTGAATAAACATTTCTCTGTAGAGGATATACAATGGACCAATAATCCGCTATAAAGAGTGTCAACATCATTAGTCATCAGAGAAATGCAAAGTAAAATCGCCATGAAATAGCACTCCACACTCACTAGGATGGCTGTTATTAAAAAAAGGCAGATAATAGCAATTGTTAATGGTGTCAAGAAACTGAAAAACTCTTACATTGCTGGTAGCAATGTAAAATTGTGCAACTGCTTTGAAAAATGGTTTGGCAGGTACTCAAAAAAAATAAACATAGAATTATTGTATGACCCAGCAATTTCACTTCTAGAAAAATGTCCCACAAAATTTTGTACATAAATGTTCACAGCTGCATTATTCATAATCAAAAGCGGAAACAACTCAAATGTCTGTTAACTCATGAATGGGTAAATCAAATGTAGTATATCCACACAATGAAATATTATTTGGCAATAGAAAGGAATGAAGTACTGATATATATTACAGCATGGATGAATCTTGAAAATGTAAGCAAAATGAAAGAAGCCAATCAGAAAACACTGTATACTGTAAGATTCCATTTATATAATATCTTCAGAATAGGCAAATCTGTAGAGAGAAACAGTAGATTAGTGGTTGCTTAGGACTCAAGGAGTGATGGCTAAAGAACTTGGGATTTCTTTCTGAAGTGATAAAAATATTCTACAATTGTGATGGTGGTTGCACAATTTTGTTAATATATTAAAAACTAGTGAATTGTATACTTGCAATGAGTAAATTGTATTATGTGAATTACATTTCAATAAAGCTGTTACCATTTCAATAAAGCTCTTTAGTTTTCTAAATTATGTTTGGTGGTTAAAGCAAAAATTATTACATTTTCTGATGTGGTCCTCAGTATATGTAGAGAAAATAGCTATGACAATCCAAATGTAAACAGGGAACAGTAAAAGGGATCAAAGGGAGGTAACGTTTTTTTTGGTAAGTAAATCACATAAATTTCTCAATGTTCCTATAAAAGTCTTGGACTGCAGAGACTCAGTAATTAATATTCAGTAAACATAGAGAATGTTTGTTTTCACTTCCCTCAGAAACCAGCTCTACAGGCAACTATTTCCTTAATAGTAGAGCTAATTGCGTCCATCCAACAGCCTCCTTTGATCCCCCCAGGAACAAAAAAGTTACATTTCAGGATAAATATCTAGGTTTGAGCATTGTTTTTTCAAGTAATGGCTTTTGAAATTTCAAAAGGGATGAACCCAGGACACACAGACATTTATGTATTGTAAAAGTTGAGAATTGGGCTTATTTGGATCCTTGAGATATTTACTTCAAAGTGTTGGAGTTAAGACATTTCCTAGGAGACTCTCAGAAAGGGAGAGATGTAGCTGCTCTTTCTGCATGTTAAATGGCCAAAATTCACTCCTCTGTGTTTCTCACTTATAATGTAGACTTTGCATGTGTCTTTATTTTTTTAATATAAATTTATTTATTTTAATTGGAGGCTAATTACTTTACAATATTGTATTGGTTTTGTCATACATCAACACGAATCTGCCACGGGTGTACACATGTTCCCCATCCTAAACCCCCCTCCCACCTCCCTCCCCATACCATCCCTCTGGGTCATCCCAGTGCACCAGCCCCAA
>NW_011494858.1:2376911-2377240 GCF_000754665.1 Bison bison bison
TATATATATATATACACACACATATGCGCGTTAGTATACTGTATTGGTATTTTTCTTTCTGGCTGGCTTCACTCATGTATAATAGGCTCCAGTTTCACCCACCTCATTAGAACTCATTCAAATGCATTCTTTTTAATGGCTGAGTAATACTCCATTGTGTATGTGTACTACAGCTTTCTTATCCATTCATCTGCTGATGGACATCTAGGTTGCTTCCATGCCCTGGATATTATAAACAGTGCTGCGATGAACATTGGGGTACATGTGTCTCTTTCAATTCTGGTTTCCTCGGTGTGTATGCCCAGCAGTGAGATTGCTGGGTCATATGG
>NW_011494858.1:2377589-2391963 GCF_000754665.1 Bison bison bison
AATTTTAATTAGGTCTCATTTGTTTTTGCTTTTATTTCCAATATTCTGGGAGGTGGGTCATAGAGGATCCTGCTATGATTTATGTCGGAGAGTGTTTTGCCTATGTTCTCCTCTAGGAGTTTTATAGTTTCTGGTCTTACGTTTAGATCTTTAATCCATTTTGAGTTTATTTTTGTGTATGGTGTTACAAAGTGTTCTAGTTTCATTCTTTTACAAGTGGTTGACCAGTTTTCCCAGCACCACTTGTTAAAGAGATTGTCTTTTCTCCATTGTATATTCTTGCCTCCTTTGTCAAAGATAACGTGTCCATAGGTGCGAGGGTTTATCTCTGGGCTTTCTATTTTGTTCCGTTGATCTATATTTCTGTCTGTGCCAGTACCATACTGCCTTGATGACTGTGGCTTTGTAGTAGAGCCTGAAGTCAGGCAGGTTGATTCCTCCAGTTCCATTCTTCTTTCTCAAGATTGCTTTGGCTATTCGAGGTTTTTTGTATTTCCATACAAATTGTGAAATTATTTGTTCTAGCTCTGTGAAGAATACCGTTGGTAGCTTGATAGGGATTGCATTGAATCTGTAGATTGCTTTGGGTAGTATACTCATTTTCACTATATTGATTCTTCCAATCCATGAACATGGTATATTTCTCCATCTATTAGTGTCCTCTTTGATTTCTTTCACCAGTGTTTTATAGTTTTCTATATACAGGTCTTTTGTTTCTTTAGGTAGATATAGTCCTAAGTATTTTATTCTTTTCATTGCAATGGTGAATGGAATGTTTCCTTAATTTCTCTTTCTGTTTTCTCATTATTAGTGTATAGCAATGCAAGGGATTTCTCTGTGTTGATTTTATATCCTGCAACTTTACTATATTCATTGATTAGCTCTAGTAATCTTATGGTGGAGTCTTTACGGTTTTCTATGTAGAGGATCATGGCATCTGCAAACAGTGAGAGTTTTACTTCTTCTTTTCCACTTTGGATGCCTTTTATTTATTTTTCTGCTCTGATTGCTGTGGCCAAAATTTCCAAAACTATGTTGAATAGTAGTGGTGAAAGTGGGCACCTTTGTCTTGTTCCTGACTTTAAGGGAAATGCTTTCAATTTTTCACCATTGAGGATAATGTTTGCTGTGGGTTTGTCATATATAGCTTTTATTATGTTGAGGTATGTTCCTTCTATTCCTGCTTTCTGGAGAGTTTTTATCATAAATGGATGTTAAATTTTGTCAAAGGCTTTCTCTGCATCTATTGAGATAATCATATGGCTTTTATTTTTCAGTTTGTTAATGTAGTGTATTACATTGATTGATTTGTGGATTTTGAAGAATCCTTGTATCCCTGGGATAAAGCCCACTTGATCATGATGTATGATCTTTTTAATGTGTTGTTGGACTCTGATTGCTAGAATTTTGTTAAGGATTTTTGCATCTATGTTCATCAGTGATATTGGCCTGTAGTTTTCTTTTTTTGTGGCATCTTTGTCAGGTTTTGGTAGAATGAGTTTGGAAGTTTACCTTCCTCTGCAATTTTCTGGAAGAGTTTGAGTAGGATAGGTGTTAGCTCTTCTCTAAATTTTTGGTAGAATTCAGCTGTGAAGCCGTCTGGAGCTGGGCTTTTGTTTGCTGGAAGATTTCTGATTACAGTTTCAATTTCTGTGCTTGTGATGGGTCTGTTAAGATTTTCTATTTCTTCCTGGTCCAGTTTTGGAAAGTTGTACTTTTCTAAGAATTTGTCCATTTCTTCTAAGTTGTCCATTTTATTGGCATATAATTGCTGATAGCAGTGTCTTATGATCCTTTGTATTTCTGTGTTGTCCTTTGTGATCTCTCCATTTTCATTTCTAATTTTATTGATTTGATTTTTCTCCCTTTGTTTCTTGATGAGTCTGGCTAATGGTTTGTCAATTTTATTTATCCTCTCAAAGAACCAGCTTTTGGCTTTGTTGATTTTTGCTATGGTCTCTTTTGTTTCTTTTGCATTTATTTCTGACCAAAATTTTAAGATTTCTTTCCTTCTACTAACCCTGGGGTTCTTCATTTCTTCCTTTTCTAGTTGCTTAGGTGTAGAGTTAGGTTATTTATTTGACTTTTTTCTTGTTTCTTGAGGTATGCCTGTATTGCTATGAACCTTCCCCTTAGCACTGCTTTTACAGTGTCCCACAAGTTTTGGGTTGTTGTGTTTTCATTTTCATTCATTTCTATGCATATTTTGATTTCTTTTTTGATTTCTTCTGTGATTTGTTGGTTATTCAGCAGTGTGTTGTTCAGCCTCCATATGTTGGAATTTTTAATAGTTTTTCTCCTGTACTTGAGATCTAATCTTACTGCATTTTGGTCAGAAAAGATGCTTGGAATGATTTCAATTTTTTTGAATTTACTAAGGCTAGATTTATGGCCCAGGATGTGATCTATCCTGGAGAAGGTTCTGTGTGCACTTGAGAAAAAGGTGAAATTCATTGTTTTGGGGTGAAATGTCCTATAGATATCAATTAGGTCTAACTGGTCTATTGAATCATATAAAGTTTGTGTTTCCTTATTAATTTTCTGTTTAGTTGATCTATCCATAGGTGTGAGTGGGGTATTAAAGTCTCCCACTATTACTGTGTTATTGTTAATTTCCCCTTTCATACTTGTTAGCATTTGTCTTACATATTGCGGTGCTCCCGTGTTGGATGCATATATAATTGTTATATCTTCTTCTTGGATTGATCCTTTGATCATTATGTAGTGTCCTTCTTTGTCTCTTTTCACAGCCTTTGTTTTAAAGTCTATTTTATCTGATATGAATATTGCTACTCCTGCTTTCTTTTGATCTCTATTTGCAAGGAATATCTTTTTCCACCCCTTCACTTTCAGTCTGTATGTGTACCTTGTTTTGAGGTGGGTCTCTTGTAGACAACATATATAGGGATCTTGTTTTTGTATCCATTCAGCCAGTCTTTGTCCTTTGGTTGGGGCATTCAACCCATTTACATATAAGGTAATTATTGATAAGTATGATCCCATTGCCATTTACTTTATTGTTTTGGGTTTGAGTTTATATTCCCTTTTTGTGTTTCCTGTCTAGAGAAGATTCTTTAGCATTTGTTGGAGAGCTGGTTTAGTGGTGCTGAATTCTCTCAGCTTTTGCTTGTCTGTAAAGCTTTTGATTTCTCCTTCATATTTGAATGAGATCCTTGCTGGGTACAGTAATCTGGGCTGTAGGTTATTTTCTTTCATCACTTGAAGTATGTCCTGCCATTCCCTCCTGGCCTGAAGAGTTTCTATTGAAAGATCAGCTGTGATCCTTATGGGAATCCCCTTGTGTGTTATTTGTTGTTTTTCCCTTGCTGCTTTTAATATTTGTTCTTTGTGTTTGATCTTTGTTAATTTGATTAATATGTGTCTTGGGGTGTTTGACCTTGGGTTTATCCTGTTTGAGACTCTCTGGGTTTCTTGGACTTCGGTGATTATTTCCTTCCCCATTTTAGGGAAATTTCAACTATTATTTCCTCAAGTATTTTCTTATGGTCTTTCTTTTTGTCTTCTTCTGGGACTCCTATGATTCGAATGTTGGGGCATTTAACATTGTCCTAGAGATCTCTGAGATTGTCCTCATTTCTTTTAATTCATTTTTCTTTTTTCTTCTCTGATTCATTTATTTCTACCATTCTATCTTCTACCTCACTAATCCTATCTTCTGCCTCCATTATTCTTCTATTTGTTCCCTCCAGAGTGTTTTTGATATCACTTATTGCATTATTCATTATATATTGACTCTTCTTTATTTCTTCTAGGTCCTTGTTAAACCTTTCTTGCATCTTCTCAATCCTTGTCTCCAGGCTATTTATCATTGATTCCATTTTGTTTTCAAGATTTTGGATCATTTTCACTATCATTATTCAGAATTCTTTATCAGTTAGATTCCCTATCTCTTCCTCTTTGGTTTGGTTTGGTGGGCATTTATCCTGTTCCTTTACCTGCTGGATATTCCTCTGTCTCTTCATCTTGTTTATATTGCTGTGTTTGGGGTGGCCTTTCTGTATTCTGGCAGTTTGTGGAGTTCTCTTTATTGTAGAGTTTCCTCACTGTGGGTGGGATTGTATGGGTGGCTTGTCAAGGTTACCTAGTTAGGGAAGCTTGTGTCGGTGTTCTGGTGGGTGGAGCTGGATTTCTTCTCTGTGGAGTGCAATGAAGTGTCCAGTAATGAGTTATGAGATGTCAGTGGGTTTGGAGTGACTTTGGGCAGCCTGTATATTGAAGCTCAAGGCTATGTTCCTGTGTTGCTGAAGAATTTGCATGGTATGTCTTGCTCTGGAACTTGTTGGCCCTTGGGTGGTGCTTGGTTTCAGTGTAGGTATGGAAGTGTTTGATGAGCTCCTGTCGATTAATGTTCCCTGGAGTCAGGAGTTCTCTGGAGTTCTCAGGATTTGGACTTAAGCCTCCTGCTTCTGGTTTTCAGTCTTATTTTTACAGTAGCCTCAAGACTTCCCCATCTATACATCGTCATTGATAAAACATCTAGGTTAAAGATGAAAAGTTTCTCCACAGTGAGGGACACCCAGAGAGGTTCACAGAGTTACATGGAGAAGAGAAGAGGGAGGAGGGAGATAGAGGTGACCAGGATGAGATGAGGTGGAATCAAAAGAGGAGAGAGCAAGCTAGCCAGTAATCACTTCCTTATGTGCGCTGCACAGTCTGGACCACTCAGAGATGTTCATGGAGTTACACAGAGAAGAGAAGATGGAGGAAGGAGACAGAGGTGGCCAGGAGGATAAACGTGGGGAATCAAAAGGAGAGAGACAGATCCAGCCAGTAATCAGTTCCCTAAGTGTTCTCCACAGCCCGGAACTCACAAAGAGATTCACAGAGTTGGGTAGAGAAGAGAAGGAGGAGGGAGGAGATAGAGGCGACCTGGTGGAGAAAAAGGAGAGTCCAAAGGGGGAGAGAGCAGTCAAAGCCAGTAATCTCGCTCCCAAGTAACAATGAGTACTGAAGACTGGGTTCTTAAAGGTACAACAATTGATAACAAATACCAAAAAGCAAAGATTAAAAATCTAGAGTAGAGGTTGGATTTTCAAAGATACAATATTAAAGGAAAAAAAAGTCACAAAAATTATAAAATATATGAAGTTTGCTTTAAAAAACAGGGTCTCTCTCTCTTTTTTTTTTTTTGCAAAGTAATAGTAGGTTATAAAAATGAAAAAGGAGTAATAGAGGACTTAAAAATAAAAAAAAATAAAGAATGATAGTAAAAATAGTACAAATATATCTAGGACTTTCTCTGGTATTGTTGTGGGCAGTGTGGGGTCAGTTCATTTTCAGATAGTTCCTTGATCCAGCTTATATTTCTCAAGATCTATAGGCCCTTTCCTATGTAGTTGGTACTAACTACAGGGTTTTAATCTATTGCACCTGTCACTTCCAAGGCGGTTCCCTCTGTTTTAGCTTCTTCTGTTTGCTGGTCTCTTCAGTGTCTGATTTCCGCCCTGACACAAGGGGGCGGTGGTGGACACTTTTTTAGGCTCACTTGTTCAGTCGTGCTGTGGGAAGGGAGGGACAAATAACACTGGCGCGTGCTTGCAGTGTCTCAGCCACACTGGGTTTGCCCCCGCTCACAGCGTGTGTGCTTTCTTTGTCTACACTGCTTAGGCTCTAGGTTGCTCTGCCGGGAACTATCCAAGGCTGGCCCTGGGCTGCATGCACCTCCCAGGTCTAAGCTGCTCAGGTTCAGGCACTTGGGTAGTCCTCAGAGACGCAGACTCAGTTGGGCCTGCGTTTTGTGCCCTTCCCAGGTCCAAGCAGCTCAGGTGACCAGGTGTTTGGCAAGTGCAGTCGCTATGACTTATTGCCTACCCCATCCCTGCCGCTCGGTTTTCTGGGTGTACAACCGGCACACCTTCTCAGGCAGATGTTGACCGTCCAGAATCCCAAGAAGTCTTGGTTAGCAACGAAGCCTGCTTGCAGTTTGGTAGATAATGCCTCTTTGGGTCTGCGATTGCCCCCTTCCGGCTCTGGCTGCCCTCTCCTGCCTGTCACCAGAGGGGGATGGCTGGTCTGCAGCCGGCTAGCTCTTCTCAGTCCTTTGTTCTGTGAGTGGGCCTGGCGGTGTCTTAGGTTAGGGCTTTCCGCGTGGTAGCTATCCCACAGTCTGGTTTGCTAGCCCATGTTAGTTCGCTCAGATTGCGCTTGGGGCATTCAGGCCAGATCCTTACTCTAAGCAATTCAGCCCGTGCCTCCGTGCCCAGGCCCCGCTTGCTAGTGGTGATGCAGGTGTCTGTGCTGCTTCTCCGCTGGGCACGTAATCTGTGGGTTTTAATTAATTAATTAATTTTTTTTTTTCCTCCCGGTTATGTTGCTCTCTGTGGTTCCAAGGCTCACCACAGACTCGGCAGTGAGAGTGTTTCCTGGTGTTTGGAAACTTCTCTCTTTTTTAAGACTCCCTTGCCAGGATGGAGCTCCATCCCTACCTCTTTTGTCTCTCTTTATCTTTTATGTTTTTTCTTACCTCCTTTCGAAGACAATGGGCTGCTTTTCTGGGTGCCTGATGTCCTCTGCCAGCATTCAGAAGTTGTTTTGAGGAATTTACTCAGCATTCAGATGTTCTTTTGATAAATTTGTGGGGGAGAAAATGGTCTCCCCTTCCTATTCCTCTGCCATCTTAGGACTGCCCCACCCTGCATGTGTCTTTGTATTTGAGCTGGCTCTCATCGTATTGACCTGACTTTCATTGCAGATACAGGAGAAGCACATGCTTGTTATTTTTGGTCAATAATAAGAAATCTAATCCTGATCTAAAAATCTCATGTGTACATTCAGGACACAAAGAGAATGAGTGTTAAAAACATGCTTCACTTGAACTGAAAAATGTTAACCTCATATAAATAGTATCTTGAGCAAACTGTTTAAAAAAATACTATACAAAAAAGTGCATTAAAAAACTATAAGAAATTAAAAACTCTAGAAAAGCAGAGACATTATTTTGCTGGCAAAGTCCATCTAGTCAAAGCTATGATTTTTCCAGTAGTCATGTATGGATGTGAAAGTTGGACCATAAAGCTGAGTACTGAAGAATTGAGGCTTTTGAGCTGTGGTGTTGGAAGAAGACTCTTGAGCATCCCTTGGATTGCAAGGAGATCCAACCAGTCCATCCTAAAGGAAATCAGTCCTGAATATCCATGGGAAGGACTGATGCTGAAGCTCCAGTACTTTAGCCACCTGATGCAAAGAACTGTCTTACTGGAAAACATTCTGATGCTGGGAAAGATTTAGGGCAAGAGGAAAAGAGGGCAACAGAGGATGAGATGGTTGAATGGCATCATCAACTCAATGGACATGAGTTTGAGCAAACTCCAGGAGATAGTGAAGAACAGGAAAGCCTGGTGTGCTTCAGTCCATGGGGTCACAAAGAGTCTGAGGACACTACTGAGTGACTGAACTGAAGTAACAGTGGAAGTCTAAGACCTACAGGATGGAATTCTGGTTTCCAGTTCCACATGCAAGGAACTTGAAAGTCACCATCCATTCTAACAATGTATAAAAAGCTAAATGGGCTGGAAAGTCAACACTTCTTCTTGGATCCATAGAAGGAGGAGAACAGGGCAAACCACTGCCCCAAGATTGAAGAGTCAGGTGAATACAGGAAGTTGCAGTTTACCCCTGCTCACCAGAGGAGTAGACTCATGAGCAAAATTCACTGCAGGATCCGGTGACAGGATAGGAAAATCTGAACTGTGATTGCTGGAGGCTCAGGGTGGACAAATCTGAGAGTTAAAAAGTCCAGGGCACCCAGGCACGGAGGGTGCCACAGTACTGTGAGATTCACCCTCAGGAGCTCAATCAGATCCCCACAGTAAATATCAGAGAAAAATTACCTCAGGGCATCTGGCACAAGGGGAAAAGAAACCATTTTGAAATAGGCCAAGAAATCTGTTCTTAAGAAGACCTACCCTCAGGGGAAACTAAAAAGTTATTTTATAGAATATCAACAAGCCGATTCTGAAGTTCATATGGAGAGATAACAGACTAAGAACAGCCAGCACAAAATTGAAGGAGAAAACCAGTATTGGGGGACTGATTCCACCTGACTCCAAGACTTATTATATAGCTACGATACTTAAGAGAGCAGGATATTGGTGACAGATAGACAGATCAAAAGCCAGGAAATAGAGATCCGTAAGTATGGTCAACTAATCCTTGACAAAGAAGCAAAGGCAATACGATAGTCTCTTCGATGGTTGATGCTAGAACAACTGGATATCTACATACAAAATAAAATGAACCTGGACCCAGACCTTACACCCGTCACATAAGTTAACTTAAAGTAGATCATGGATCTGTTCTGTTTTGTAATTTTACTTATTTATTTTTGGCCATGCTGAGTCTTCGTTGCTGCGTGGGCTCTTCTCTAGTTGCGGCGAGTGGGGTTGCTCTCTAGTTGCGGTGCATGAGCTTCTCATTGCGGTGGCTTCTTCTGTTGTGGAGCTTGAGCTCTAGGGCGTGTGGTCTTTGGTAACTACAGCACATTGGCTCAGTAGTTGCAGCTCTTGGGTTCTAGAACATAGGGCTCTGCAGTTGTGGCTCTTGGATTCTAGAGCACAGGCTCAGTAGCTGTGGCCCGTGGGCTTAGTTGCTCTGTGGCCTGTGGGATCTTCCTGGTCAGGGATTGAACCTGTGTCTCCTTCATTGACAAGCAGGTTCTTTACCACTGAGCCACCAGAAAAACCCTGGGTCATAGTTCTAAATGTAAAATGCAAAACTGTAAACCTCCTAGAAAATAGCATAAGAGAAAAACCTATGTTATTTGGATAGGTTTATAGACTTTGGATATTGTGGTGCCTTTTTTAGGTAGAACGACAAATACATGATCCATGAAAAAAATAATTGATAAGTTGGACTTCATTAAAGTTTAGAAACTTCTGCTCTGTGAAAGATAGTATCAAGAAAATGGGAAGACAAGACATAGACTGGGAGAATATATTTGCAAAAGACACATCTAGTAAAGGACTATTATCCAAAATATAGAAAGAGGATTTCCCTGGTGGTCCCGTGATTAAAACTTTGCCTTACAATGCAAGAGGTGTGGTTTCAATCCCTGGTTGGGGAGCTGGGATCCCACATGCCTCACGACTAAAAAACCAGAACATAAACAATATAGGCAATATTGTAATAAATTCAATAAAGACTTTAAAAAATGTCTTAAAAACATAGAAAGAACTCTTAAACTATACAGGTAGCACACAAAAAAAGAAAACCTGTAGATCAATATCCGTCATGGATAAAAATTCCAAAAACTTAACAAGACATTAGCAAGCAGAATTCACTAATCTGTAAAAGAATTCTACGCCGTGACTAAATGGGATTTATTCCAGTGATGGAGTGCTAATTACATATTTGAAAACAGTGTAATACACCCTTGTGTTTGTTTCTTATTGCTGTCATAACAACACAAACTAGTGGCTTAAAAGCACAGATTTGTTGTCTTACAGTCCTAGAGGCCAGAAGTCCAAACATGGGTTTTACCGGCTTAAAATCAAGATATTGGTAGGGCTATTTTCCTTTCTGGAGATTTGCGGGAATAATTTTTTTTCACCTCTCCTAGCTTCTAGGGGCTGCTGGCATTCTTGGCCCATGGCCCCCTTCCATCTTCAAAGCCAGCAATGTCCAGTTGAGACTTTCTTACATTGCTCTAACACAGACTGCTGCCTCCCTGCTTTGCACTGAAGGAGGCTTGTGATTGCATTGGGACCACCCAGATATTCCAGGATTATTTCCCCATCTCAAGGTGAGCTGATGAGCACCCTTAAATCCACCTGCAAACTTAATTCTCCTTGTCGAAGTAAGTGAATGTAGCCACGGGTTCCAGGGATTAGGACATGGTCCTCTTTGGCAGTCATCTTCTTGCCTGCCTGTAATTAGCCCTCTCATTGCCTGCTTTTGGGGCCTGTCTTGGGCTTTTTTCCTTCACCTAAGTATTCCCTGTCCACACTGCCCTGCTAATCAGCTCGCTGACCTTGTTTCTCTCCCAGGGCCTCTCCCACTGCCCGCTTGCCCCGTAGCTTGCTCTTTAGTATCTTTCAGGCTTTGGTCAAATACTCCTTTTTGAGGTCAGCTGACCACCTGCTGTTGGATGGTTCCTTTTGCCTTGTCACTTTGTCAGCTCTTTCAGTTTTCTTCAAGGCACATTCTGTATTTTGTTTCACTTGATTTTTTATGTGTCTCCCACCCTCCTTTCTCCTGTGAATTCTGTGAAGGTGGGGAGTTTGCATTGAGTCCCTGAATGGTGTGGGACGTAGATGAAACTCTCAGTGTATATTTGGTGAATTAACAAATGACAGTCATCTGCAAATCATGAGAACAAATTGCTGTTCTTGATGACATTCTTGCCTCCTTTCTGTTTCATGACCTAACGTATTGCCAAAACTTCCGGAACACAGTTAAGTGGTAATGGTGATAGCAGGCATCCTTCTTTTGTTTGATTTAAATAACAAAGTCTCTAGGGTTTTATCGTTAAATATAAATTTGGCTTTTGGTTTGGAAAAATATAAGTTAAAGTACAAGAGTACTTCAAACCAAACATGTTAAACACTTGTTTTGCAACAAGTGTTTCAGTTCAGTTCAGTCGCTCAGTCGTGTCCGACTCTGCGACCCCCTGAATCGCAGCACGCCAGGCCTCCCTGTCCATCACCGACTCCCGGAGTTCACTCAGACTCATGTCCATCGAGTCAGTGATGCCATCCAACCATCTCATCCTCTGTCGTCCCCTTCTCCTCCTGCCCCCAATCCCTCCCAGTATCAGAGTCTTTTCCAATGAGTCAACTCTTCGCATGAGGTGGCCAAAGTACTGGAGTTTTCAGCTTTAGCATCATTCCTTACAAAGAAATCCCAGGGCTGATTGGCTTACTAGTAATGTTTTATCAGCCATCTACTGTCCAATACATTCATAGCTTTTCTCTCAAACCTCAGTTAAATTTTGAGACAATCCCAACTAAGTTGAAATGAATGCTTCTTTTAATATAATGGTGAATTCTTTCTGTTTATCTTCTGTTTGGGAGTTTTGAATCTGCAATCATGGGGGAGATCGGCTGAGAATTTTCTTTTCTCTCTTTTGGTTCCCTGTTTCAAATCTAGCTCTTTGTCCCTGAAGCTGCCTGTGGCCTGTAGATCAGTCTCTTCTTGAAGCCACACACTCAGGGTGCAGGACAGAGCCAGGTGGGCTGGGCTGAGTAGAAGTGCTAAAGAGTAAATACTGACTTGTTTCTTCTCACTTTTTGCAGTTGTATTTTTGTTTAATTAATTAATGGACTTGGCTGCGCTGGGTCATAGTTGCAGCATGCGAACTCTTAGTTGGAGCATGTGGGGTCTAGTTCCCTGGCCAGGGGTCAAACCCAGGGACCCTGCATTGGGAGCTCAGAGTCTTAGCCACTGGACCACCAAGAATGAGCCACTTTCTGTAGTTTTAAATGTTTCTTTGCTAGAGTCAAATCAAGTCAGGCATTGTTTAAGGAGGACCAGATTTCCATTCTTCTGGACTGGATCCTCTTCCAGCTGCCCTGTACACTGGGTCCTTGGCTGATCTGGCACATAGCTGGCTGCAGCTGCCCCCACCACAGGCTTCAGTCCCAGCCGAAGCAAATAATGAGCACAGCAGAAGGGATGAATCATTTGCTAATGCCATCTCTGTCAAGGTGTCTTAATTCTCCAGTGAGACAGGCAGTCCCACAGAGATGAAGGGCCTTGCTAAAGGTCCCTCAGCTGATAAATGGCCCACTTTGGATTTTTTAAATTAATTAATTTATTTTAATTGGGGCCTAATTACTTTATAATATTGTAGTGGCCCACTTTGAATTTGAACCTATGATTGCTATGCTGTGCTTAGTTGCTCAGCTGTGTCTGACTCTTTGCAACCTCATGCACTGTAGCCCACCAGGCTCCTCTGTCCATGGGGATTCTCCAGGCACGAATACTGGAGTGGGTTGCTATGCCCTCCTGCAGGACATCTTCCCAACCCAGGGATCAAACCCAGGTCTCCCACATTGCAGGCGGATTCTTTACCATCTGAGCCACCAGGGAAGCCCATGAATACTGGAGTGGGTAGCCTATCCCTTCTCCAGGGGATCTTCCTCACCCAGGAATTGAACCAGGGTCTCCTGAATTGCAGGCACATTCCAGCTGAGCTACCAGGGAAGCCCGAACCTATGGCTATCTGACCTCAAAGCCTGTACTCTATCCACAGGCCACTGTTTCCTTTCACAACTGACCCTCTCACTGTGGCCATACAGATGCTGTGAGGAGACCGTGTCCCTCGCCTTCTCCCCTCTTCCGATGGCATATGCAGTACATTATTGCCTGCTGTCTTGAAATTTGGCAAAGGCCCAAAGCTGAGGACAGAAAGGGAAGCTTCTTTCTGGTCCAAGAGGCAGGAGCTGAGACCATCAGGCTTGCAGGAAAGTTTCTGTGTGTGACCCAGCCTTCTTCCTTGCGACCTTCACTAGTTCAACTCCAGTAACTGCCCTCCAGTGTCTGAGGGCAGGAAGGGGGTGACTTTTGAAGGATGTCAGTCTCTCCCTCTCCTGAGTGTGTCCTCTTGGGTAGAGTGGGGGTGCTTGCCTGCAGGGGAGCAGGGCAGTAGCCCAGCACCCTGGGCTCATCTGCTTAGGTGGGGCCTTGCTGGGGTTCCCTCCACCACCTGAATAACAGAGAGACTGTATGGTGAGAGCTGCCTGGGGAGAGCCACCCAGGGGGTTCCTAGTTCCTAAGAGTGAAGACGCAAGATGGCAAAGGAAGGAACCCACCACCCGGGAGTTGGCTTCGGAGGGCCGTTCCCAGCCCACCCTGCTGCTCTTGGGTGCAGTCATCATTACTGTTGCTCTTGGCTCACTGGTGTAGGTCTGAATGTCCACCTGCTGCTGGTCCCTTTTCAGTATGAAGAACTTCTTTCAGCATTTCCTACAGTACAAGACTCTTGGCCACAGAAGCTCTCAGGTTCCATTTACATGAAAGTGTCTTTATTTCACCTTCGACTTTTTGCTTATTTATTTACTTTTTAAAGTAAACAATTCAGTGGTTTTAGTATCTTCACAGAGTTGTATACCATATGCACCATCTAATTTCAGAATATTTTTATAATCTCAAAAAGAAGCCCGTAGTCATTCCTCATTTCCTCTTCCCCAAGGTGCCGCCAACCGCTAACTTGTTTTCTGTCTCTATGGGTTCCTAATCTGAACACGTCATGAACTTGGGATCATAAAATACATGTTCTGTTGTGTCTGGCTTCTTTCATGCTGCATATTTCCAAGGTGCATCCATGCTGTAGCATGCCTTAGGAAGTATTTCATCCCTTTTTTAAAAAGACATCTTTTAAGAGCAGTATTTTAAGTTCATAACAAAATTGAGGTGGGGTACAGATATTTCCCATACACCCGCCTTCCCCTATGCATGCAAAGCCTCCAACATCTCTCACCAGAGAGATACACTTGTTACCAAGGGTGACCCTACATTGACAAACCACAATCTCTCAAAATCTATGGTTTACCTTAGGGTTCACTCTTAGTGGTGTGTATGCTGTGCGTTTGGACAGATGCATGATGACGTTCATTCATCGTTATAGTATCAGAGTATTTTCACTGCCCTGAGTACTCTGTGCTTTGCTGGGCCCTCTCCCCTGTCAACTATTAATATTTTTATCGTCCTCATAGTTCTGATTTTCTAGGATGTCATTGTATTTGGACTCCTACATTAAATAGCTTTTTCAGACTGGCTTTTTTTCACCTGGTAATATGCATTTAAAGTTTCCGCTATGTATTTTTTTTTTAAGGGCTGAGCAACATCCCATTGTTTGAATGTACCAGAGTTTATTCATTCACTTTGGTTGCTTCCAAATTTTGACAATGGTGAATAGAGCTATTGTAAACATCCTTGTGGGGGGTTTTATGTGGACAAAAGTTTTTAAATCCTTTGGGTAAATACCAAGGAGAATGTTTGCTGGATGGTGTGTTAACAATATGTTGAGTTTTATAAGAAACTGCCGGACTGTCTTCCAAGTGGCTCTAACATTTTCATCTCTCAGTGTATGAGAGTTCTGTCATTCTGCATGCTCCCAGCATTTGGTGCATTCATTTGTGTGTGTGTGGGACAAAACACATGAAGTTTACCATTTTCACCATTTTAACTGTACTTTAGTGTTACGTATGTTCAGGCAGAAAGTGAAGAGGAACTAAAAAGCCTCTTGATGAGAGTGAAAGAGGAGAGTGAAAAAGTTGCCTTAAAGGTCAACATTCAGAAAATGAAGATCATGGCATCTGGTCCCATCACTTCATGGGAAATAGATGGGGAAACAGTGGAAACAGTGTCAGACTTTATTTTTGGGCTCCAAAATCACTGCAGATGATGACTGCAA
>NW_011494858.1:2392063-2403194 GCF_000754665.1 Bison bison bison
CAACCATGAAATTAAAAGATGCTTATTCCTTGGAAGGAAAGTTATGTCCAACCTAGATAGCATATTCAAAAGCAGAGACGTTACTTTGCCAACAAAGGTCCAAATCTAGTCAAGGCTATGGTTTTTCCTGTGGTCATGTATGGATGTGAGAGTTGGACTATGAAGAAGGCTGAGCGCCGAAGAATTGATGCTTTTGAACTGTGGTGTTGGAGAAGACTCTTGAGAGTCCCTTGGACTGCAAGGAGAGCCAACCAGTCCATTCTAAAGGAGATCAGCTCTGGGATTTCTTTGGAAGGAATGATGCTAAAGCTGAAACTCCAGTACTTTGGCCACCTCATGTGAAGAGTTGACTCATTGGAAAAGACTCTGATGCTGGGAGGGATTGGGGGCAGGAGGAAAAGGGGATGACAGAGGATGAGATGGTTGGATGGCATCACTGACTCGATGGACATGAGTCTGGGTGAACTCTGGGAGTTGGTGATGGACAGAGAGGCCTGGCGTGCTGCGATTCATGGGGTCGCAAAGAGTTGGACACAACTGAGCGACTGAACTGAGCTGATGTTCATGTTGTTGTGAAAATCCCCATGAAATAGCACCTCCCTTTTCTCTCTCCTCCAACCCCTGGTAACCACAATTCTGCTTTCTATTTCAGTGAATTTGACTACTTTAGATATCTCTAAGTGGAAACACATAATATTTGTCTTTTTGTGACTGGCATATTTCACTTAGCATAATGTCCTCAAGATTCATCCTTGTAGCAGGTGTCAGGATTTCCTTCTGTTTTGGGGCTGAGTAACAATCCACTGTGTAATTATGTCTACATCTCTATCTATCGCACATTTTATTCATCCATTCATATTTGTGCTCTTTCTGTCTCTTGGCTATTGCTAATAGTGCTTATATATGCATGGGTGTGCAAACATCTTCCTGAGACTCTGCTTTCTTTTGGATATATATCCATAAATAAAACAGCTGTATCACACGATAGTTCTTTTTTTTTTTTTTTGAGGAACCTCCATACTGTTTTACATAATGGTCACACAATTTTTCAATCCCACCGACAGTGCACAAGTTTGAACTTCTCCACATCCCTGCCAACACTTGTTATTTTCTGTCTTGTTCATATTACCCATAGTGATGGGTGTGAAGTGATATCTAATGTGGTTTTAATTTGCATTTTCTGATGATTAGTGATGTTGAGCATCTTTTCACATGCCTGTTGGCCATTTGTATAACCTCTTGGGAGAAATAGCTCTTAAAATTTGTGCCCATGTTTTAGTTAGGCTATTTTATTTTTGATTGATTTGGAGGAGTTCTTTATATATTCTGGATATTAACCCCCCTTTTTCAGATATTGTGCTTTTTACAGACGTTCTCTCCCATTCCGTAGCTGGCCTTTTGTTCTGTTGATTTTGTCCTTTGACACACAAACGTTTTAAAGTTTGGTGTAGCCTTGTTTCTCTATGTCTTCGTTGTTGTCGTTTGTTCTTTTGACGCCATATCCGAGAAATCATAGCCATGTCCAATGTCATGCAGTTTTTCCTGTTTCTTTTTTTTCTAAGAGTTTTAGGTCTAAGTGTTCTAGCTAAGATTTCCAATACTATGTTGGGGGAAAAAAAAAAGTGGTAAGAGCAGATATCTTGCCCTGTTCATGATCTCACGGGAAAAACTTTCAGTCTTTCAGCCTTGAGTGTGATGATAACTATGGGCTTTTCGTATATGGTCCTATGTTGCAATATTTCTAGTTGTGGTGCACGAACTTCTCATTGCGGCAGCTTCTCTTGTTGCAGAGTGTGGCCTCTGAGCACGCAGGCTTCAGATGTGGCCTTTGAGCACGCAAGCTTCGGTAGTTGTGGCACGCAGGCTCGGTAGTTATGGTGCACGGGCTTAGCTGCTCCACTGGATGTGGAATCTAGAATCTTCTTGGACAAGGGATCGAACCTGTGCATTGGCAGGTGGATTCTTAACCACTAGATCACCAGGGAAGTCCCTCTCTTTCATTTCTAATATTAGTTATTTGAGTCTTCTCTTCTTTCTTAGTTAATCTCACTAAGGATTTGTTCATTTCATTGCCCTTTACAAACTCCAGCTCTGTTTCATTGATTGTTTTCTATTCTTCTGTTCTCTAGTTTACTGCTCTAATTGTTATTATTTTCTTCCTTTTACTCTCTTTGGATTTTTATAGGTTGAGTCATTTTAGGATTCCAGGAATAAATCCCACTTAGTCATGGTGTATAATCCTTTTAAAGTTCAATTGAATTACGTTTGCCAGTCCAGTACTCTTGCCTGGAAAATCCCATGGACAGAGGAGCCTGGTAGGCTGCAGTCCATGGGGTCGCGAAGAGTCAGACACAACTGAGCGACTTCACTTTCACTTTTCACTTGTATGCATTGGAGAAGGAAATGGCAACCCACTCCAGTGTTCTTGCCTGGAGAATCCCAGGGATGGGGGAGCCTGGTGGGCTGCCGTCTATGGGGTCGCATAGAGTCGGACACGACTGAAGCGACTCAGCAGCAGCAGCAGCAGCAGCAGCAGCAGTATTTTGCTAAGAATTTTTGCATCAGTATTCATCCAGGATATTGGTCTATAGTTTTACTTTCTTGTAGTCTTTATCTGGCTTTGGTATCAGAGTAATGTTAGCCTCATAGAATGAACTTGGAAGTGTATGTTCCTCCTAAGTTTTTGGGAAAAGTTTCAGGAGAATTGGTATTACTTCTTTAAATGTTTGGTAGAAGCCACCAGTGAATCTAGATGGTCCTGGGCTTTTCTTTTGGGGAGGCTTTTGATTACCTCTTTAGTCCTTTTGGTTTGTTTAGATTTTCTGTTTCTTCATGATTCAGTCTTGTCAGGTTACATGTTTCTAGGGTTTTATTTTTTTCTTCTAGGTTACCCAATTAGGCGTACAATTGTTCATAGTATGCTCTTATAATCCTTTCCCCCTGTGATTGTAATGCCCTCTTTTTCATTTCTTTTATGTATTTATTTATTTTTGGTTGCACTGGGTGTTCATTGCTATGTATGGGCTTTCTGTAGTTGCAGCAGGCTTCTCTCTGTTTCTGCCTTCAATTCTATCAATGTTTGCTTCATGTTTAGGAGTTCCGAAGTTTGGTACATAAATATTTATATCTGATAAATCTTCTTGGTGAACTCACCCTTTTTCGAGTGTTCAACATCCTTCTTTGTCTTTTGTAGAAGTTTTTAAAAATTTATTTATTTTTAATTGAGGGATAATTGCGTTACAGTATTGTGTTGGTTTCTTCCAAGCATTGACATGAATTAGTTCAGTTCAGTTCAGATGCTCAGTCGTGTCCGACTCTTTGCAACCCCATGAACCGCAGCACACCAGGCCTCCCTCTCCGTCATCAACTCCTGGAGTCCACCCAAACCCATGTCCATTGAGTCGGTGATGCCATCCAACCATCTAATCCTCTATCGTCCCCTTCTCCTCCTGCCCTCAACTTTCCCAGCATCAGGGTCTTTTCAAATGAGTCAGCTCTTTGCATCAGGTGGCCAAAGTATTGGAGTTTCAGCTTCCACATCAGTCCTTCCAATGAACACCCAGGACTGATCTCCTTTAGGATGGACTGGTTGGATCTCCTTGCAGTCCAAGGGACTCTCAAGAGTCTTCTCCAACACCACAGTTCAAAAGCATCAACTCTTCAGCATTCAGCTTTCTTTATAGTCCAACCCTCACATCCATACATGACCACTGGAAAATCCATAGCCTTGACTAGACGGACCTTTGTTGGCAAAGTAATGTCTCTGCTTTTCTATATGCTATCTAGGTTGGTCATAACTTTCCTTCCAAGGAGTAAGCGTCTTTTAATTTCATGGCTGCAATCACCATCTTCAGTGATTTTAGAACCCCAAAAAATAAAGTCAGCCACTGTTTCCTTGTTTCCTCATCTATTTCCCGTGAAGTGATGGGACCAGATGCCATGATCTTCATTTTCTGAATGTTGAGCTTTAAGCCAACTTTTTCACTCTCATCAAGAGGCTCTTTAGTTCTTCACTTTCTGCCAAAAGGGTGATGTCATCTGCATATCTGAGGTTATTAATATTTCTCCTGGCAATCTTGATTCCAGCTTGTGCTTCCTCCAGCCCAGCGTTTCTCATGATGTACTCTGCCTATAAGTTAAATAAGCAGGGTGGCAATATACAGCCTTGACGTACTCCTTTTCCTTATTTGGAACCAGCCTGTTATTCCCTGTCCAGTTCTAACTATGACTTTCTGTTTTAAACTGATAACATCTTAAGTTTCACCTCTATTCCTTTATAGCTTTACCTCACATATTTTGTATTACTGATGTCACAATTTACATCTTTAAATATTGTGTACTTAGTAATATAGACTTATGGTTATTTAATTTTTTTTCATTTAAGTTCTATGCATGCAAATTACAATATTAGAAGTTACTGTTTTTGTTCATGCATTTAGCTTTATTGAAGAGCCTTATAATTTCATACAGCTTCATGTTGCTATCTGTCTTTTCATTTCAACTTGAAGGACTCTTAGCATTCCTTATAGATGAGATTTAGTGGTAATGAAACTCCTCAGCTTTTATTTATCTGGGAAGGTCTTAATTTCTCCTTCATTTTGAAGGACAGTTTTGTCAGATGCAGTATTCTTGATTGAGTTCTCTTGGTACTTAAAATATATCATACGACTTCCTTCTGGCCTTCAAATGTTCTGCCGAGAAATCTGGTAATTCTATGGAAGCTCCTTTTGTATGTGATATATTGCTTTCCTCTAACTGCTTTCAAGATCTTTTGTCTTCGTTGTTAGACAATTTGATTGTAATGTGTCTTGATGTCCTTTTTAGATTTACTTTAGTTGGAGTTCTTTGAATTTCTTGAATATCTGTCTTCTCAGATTTGGGAAACTTTTGGCTCTTATTTCTTCAAAGAAACTCTCTGCCCCTTTCTGTCTTTCTCTTACCCTTCTGAGAATCCCTTGATGTGTATATTGGTCCCCCTGAGAATGTACCATAAATCCCTTAGGCTCTCTTTGGTTTTCTTCATTTCTTTTCTTATTTGCTCCTCTGACTCAATAATTTCAAATAAACTGCCTTCACGCTTGCTTGCTTGGTAAAGGTAGCTCTCAAACTCCTCTATTGAATTTTTTAGTTCAGTTATTGTATTTTTCAGTTCCAGAATTTTTTTTGCTTAAAAAATGGTTTCTATCTTTTTGTTAATATTCTCATTTTGTTCATTCATCATTTTCCTAATTTAGTTGTTTGTGTTTTCTGTTAGTTCACAGAGTATCTTTATAGCAGTTATTTAAATTTTTTTTTGGTCAGGGAACTCGTAGATCTGCATTTCTTTAGGGTTGGTTTCTAGAGTTTTATTTTGTTCCTTTGACTGGCCCACATTTTCACATATCTTTGTATACCTTATATTTTTTTTTTTTTCTGGGATTTGAGCATTTGTAAGAAAAAACCACCTCTCCCAGTCTTTGTGTACAAAAGCTTTGCACAAGGTAAGGTCATCACCAGTCACCTTGCTGTAGTTTCTAGGACCTCTCAGTTTTTATCTCTTGCTCCCCTTGGTGTCTTCCTGCAAAACTGCTGCTCTGACAGGTTGCTTGCCTTCAGTTTCAGCATCTTTCAAATTCTGGTACTGATCCTGTTAATGCTCTGAGTCAGACAAGAGGAACCAGTCCTTCAAGATGCCCCAAGCAAGATGGAATATTGGCGACGTAGTAGTAGTAGTGGTGGTGGTGGTGGTGTTAGTCGCTCACTCACGTCTGACTCTTTGTGACCCCTTGGACTGTAGCCCACCAGGTTCCTCTGTCCAAAGGATTCTCCAGGCAAGAATACTGGAGTGGGTAGCCATTCCCTTCTCCAGGGGATCTTCCCAATCCAGGAATCGAACCCGAGTCTCTTGCACTGCAGGCAAATTCTTTACCATCTGAGCCACCAGGGAAGCCCTAGTGGTGACATGGTCCACTCTTTTGTTTCCATCCTGAAGCAGGAGGAAGAGTTTCCTCTACGCCATGCTGCATAAAGGAAGGGGCGTGAATAGGTGCATCAAATGTGAATTTTCCTATCCCTTTTGTTGGAGTTCCTTCTTGATCTTACAGTAGTCTGGGTTCCGTAGCTTCTCAGTTGGTCTCTAGAGTTCTCACAGAGGTTGTCTGGTCCATATACTGTTGTTAACTCAATATCTTTGTTGGGGGAGGTGGGCCTGTAGGATTCTAGTCCATTGTCTTGCTGATGTCACTCTCCAGTAGTTGATTCTTTTTTGTGGATAATATTCCATTGTATGGAGATACATTTTATTCATCCATTTATCAGTTGATGGACATTGGGTGGCTGCCACTCTTTGGCTATTATGGATAATGCTGACTCTTTATGACCCCTTGGACTGTAGCCCAAGATATGGATATCCCAAGATATGGATAATGAATAATTTGTTCATGACCAGTTATAAACAAATTTTTGTGTAGATATGTTTTCAGTTCTCTTGGGTATAAACCTAGGAGTAAAATTACTGCATCTTATGATCATTCTATGTTTAACTTTTTAAGGAACTTGCCAAATGTTTCCCATGGTGCCTGCACCATTTTACATTTCTGCCAGCAATATGTGAAGATTCTGATTTCTCTATATCCTCAGCAGAACTTACCGTCTTTTTAAAATGATCTTCCTAGTGCATGTGAAGTGGTATTTTGTGGTAGTTTTGATTTGCATTTCCCTGATGGCTAATGATGTTGAGCATCTTTTCATATTCTAATTGGCCATTTTTATATCTTTTTTTGGAGAAATGTCTATCCAAATGCTTTGCCCATTATTTGATTATTTGTCTTTTTATTGTTGTAAGAGCTTTTCATATATTCTGGATAAAAGTCCCTTATTAAATATATGATTGACCAGTATTTTTCCCATTCTCTGGTTTGTCTTTTTCCTTTCTTGATAGTGGCCCCTGAGAACACAAAGTCTTTTCATTTTGATGAATTTCAATTTCTATATTTCTGCTTTAATAGAAATAGTGCTTTTAATTCATACCTAATAGATCATTGCCTAATCCAAATTAGTGAAAATTATGCTTATGTTTTCTTTTAAGAGTATTATAATTTTAGCTGTTACATTTGGGTCTTGTATCTATTCTGAGTTAACTTTTGTATACGGTATAATATATTGGTCAGACTTCCTTCATTTGCATGTGGATATCCAGTTGTCCCACCACCATTTGTTTAAAAAACTACTTTTTCTTTTAAATTTTCCTGGCATTCTTGTTGGAAAATCAATTGACCATAAATGTAAGAGTCGTTTGAATGGACTCAATTCTATTTCATTGATCTATTTGTCCATATCCTAGTCTGACACTGTTTTGATTACTGTAGTTTTGTAGTAAGGCTAAAAATCAAGAAGCTTAATATTTCAACTTTTGTCCTTTTTTTCAGGACTACTTTGATTATTCTGGGCCTTTTGAGCTTCTTTATGAATTTTAAGAAAAGCTTGTCTTATTCTGCAAAAAAAAAAAAAAAAGGCACCTGGAATTTTGATAGGAACTTACTGAAATTGTAGCTCATTTTGGGAAATATCACTGTTTTAACAAGTTTAAGTCTTTTGATTCATGAATATGTGATTTCTTAAGGTCATCTTTCAGGTTTTTGCTTTTAAAAAGTTTTCAATGTGTAAGTCTTATAATTTTCTGTTAAATCTATTCCTCAGTATTTCTTTTTGATACCATTTTAAATGAGTTGTTTTCTTAATTTTCTTTTTGAATAGTTCATTGCTAGGATATAGGAATACAACTGATTTTTGAGTATTGATCTTTTATCTTGAAACCTTGTTGAACTCATTATTTCTAATATTTTTTGGTGGACGCCTTAGAGTTTTCTGTATACAAGGTCATGTCATCTGCAAATAAAGATAGTCTTAGTTTTTCTTTTTTAATCTGGGTGCTTTTTCTTGCTTAAATGCCTGGGCTGGAATCTCCAGTACAATGGTGAATAGACATGGCCAGACTGAACATCCTTGTTTGTTTTCCTGATCTTAGGGGGAAATCATCCAGCGTTTCACTGTTAAATATCATGTTAGCTGTGGATTTTCATAGAGGCCCTTTGTTATATTGAGGACATTCCCTTCTGTTCCAGCTTGTTGAGTGTTTTTTATCATAAAAGGTTGTTCGATTTTATCCAATGCCTTTACTGCATCTGTTGAGATGACCATGTGGGTTTTGTCCTTTTTCCTTTTAATGGGGTGTATTATATGGATTTCATATGTTGAACCAACCTTGTGTTCCTAGGGTAAATCCCACTTCATCATGGTGTGTGATTCTTTCAATATGCTCCTGAATTTGGTTTACTAGTATTTTGTTGATATTTTCATTGATAGTCATCATAGATATTGGTCTTTTGGTTTTTTTTACTTTCCTTTTTTTGTGATATCTTTGTCTGGATTTGGTATCAGGATAATGTTAGTCCCATGGAATGAATTGAGCTGTTTCTCCTCCTCCTTTTATGGGACAGTTTGTGAAGGATTGGTGTTAATCTTTCCTTAAATGTTTAGTGGATGTACTATTTTAAATAGTGTTTTCCCAAAATTCATGTCTATTGAGTACTTCAGAATGGGACCTAGTTTTGAAATAAGGTCTGTGTTAGTTTCCTGGAGTGGCCTTAACAAAGTACCACATGCTGTGGAATTCCTGGTGGTCCAGTGGGTATGTCTCCGTGCTCTCACTGCCGAGGGCCCTGGTTTGATCCCTAGTTGGGGAACTAAGATCCCACAAACCTCACGGTGCAGCCAAAAACAAAGAAATAAAAACCCTTAATGTACCACACACCGAGTGGCTTAAACGATAGAAATCTGTTGTTTTGGAGTTTGGAGGCTAAAAAGCCCAAATCAGGAGGTTGGCAGAGTTGGTTCTTTCAGAGGTAGTCTGTTCCTTGCTGCTCTCCTGGGCTCTGTTGCCCTGAGGCGCTCCTTGGCTTGTAGAGGATGTTCTGTGTCTTCTCATCCTTTCCTCTCCGTGTGTGTCTCTCTCTCTGTTCAGGTTTCCCATTTTTAGAAGAACATCCACCCTAATAGCCTTATTGTAACTTGATCACCTCGGTAAAGACACTGTTTCCAAATCAGGTTGTATTCTGAGATGTTGAGGGTTAGAGTTTAATGTATCTTGGGTGGACATGATTCAAACCATAACAGTATCTTTGCAGATGTAGTTAGTTAAGAGGTCAAACTAGATTAGGGTGGGCCCTGAGTTCAGCATAGTTAGCATATTCAAAAGCAGAGACATTACTTTGCCAACAAAGGTTCGTCTAGTCAAGGCTATGGTTTTTCTTGTGGTCATGTATGGATGTGAGAGTTGGACTGTGAAGAAGGCTGAGTGCCGAAGAATTGATGCTTTTGAACTGTGGTGTTGGAGAAGACTCTTGAGAGTCCCTTGGACTGCAAGGAGATCAGCCCTGGGATTTCTTTGGAAGGAATGATGCTAAAGCTGAAACTCCAGTACTTTGGCCACCTCATGCGAAGAGTTGACTCATTGGAAAAGACTCTGATGCTGGGAGGGATTGGGGGCAGGAGAAGAAGGGGACGACAGAGGATGAGATGGCTGGATGGCATCACTGACTCGATGGACGTGAGTCTCAGTGAACTCCGGGAGCTGGTGATGGACAGGGAGGCCTGGCGTGCTGTGATTCATGGGGTTGCAAAGAGTCGGACATGACTGAGCGACTG
The DNA here is from genome assembly GCF_000754665.1 of Bison bison bison. Classification (NCBI taxonomy): domain Eukaryota; kingdom Metazoa; phylum Chordata; class Mammalia; order Artiodactyla; family Bovidae; genus Bison; species Bison bison. Next base: position 2,401,748 of record NW_011494858.1, read on the forward strand.
ATCTGATCTGATCTTATCAGTTCAGCATATATAGTGTCCTTATAAGAGGAGAGACCCAGAGTATGATGCTATGTGTAGAAGAAGGTAGAAATTGGAGTGATGCATCTATAAGCCAAGGACTGCCAGCAAGAATGGAAGTGAGGAGAAAGGCATGAAACAAATTCTCCTTCAGCCTCAGTTCTCTGTCTTACCTCCTTCTGAGTATCAAATGCATCTACGTGATTATGCAGGACTTTCCTCTTTTTTAAAAAAATGTCATTTTATTAAATGACATATATAACTTTTATAATTAACAGATTCTTTATTAAACTGTGCCACATAATGAAGAACTAAGAAGAAATAATTTTTTCTGCACATTGTAAATTTATTACAGAACAATAGAAACAAATAGCAATTATTGGTTTACTCTTTCAATAAGTATATATTTATTCTCTGTGTCCCAAGCACTGTATTTGTCAGTAAATGCTATCAATGATGTTTGGGGACAGGACTGGAAAAGGTCAGTTTTCATTCCAATCCCAAAGAAAGGCAATGCCAAAGAATGCTCAAACTACCGCACAATTGCACTCATCTCACATAATAGCAAAGTAATGCTCAAAATTCTCCAAGCCAGGCTTCAACAGTATGTGAACTGTGAACTTCCAGATGTTCAAGCTGGATTTAGAAAAAGCAGAGGAGCCAGAGATCAAATTGCCAACATCTGCTGGATCATTGAAAAAGCAAGAGAGTTCTAGAAAAACATCTGCTTTATTGACTATGCCAAAGCCTTTAACTGTGTGGATCACAACAAACTGTGGAAAATTCTTCAAGAGATGGGAATACCAGACCACCTGACCTGCCTCCTGAGAAATCTGTATGCAGGTCAAGATGTGACAATTAGAACTGGTCATGGAACAACAGATTGGTTCCAAATTGGAAACGGAGTACATCAAGGCCGTATATTGTCACCCTGTTTATTTAACTTATATGCATAGTACATAATGAGAAATGCTGGGCTGGATAAAGCACAAGCTGGAATGAAGATTGCCAGGAGAAATATTAATAACCTCAGATATGCAGATGACACCACCCTTATGGCAGAAAGTGAAGAGGAACTAAAGAGCCTCTTGATGAAAGTGAAAGAGTAGAGTGAAAAAGTTGGCTTAAAACTCAACATTCAGAAAACTAAGAGCATGGCCTCTGGTCCCATCACTTCATGGCAAATAGATGGGGAAACAATGGAAACAGTGAGGGACTTTACATTTCTAGGCTCCAAAGTCACTGCAGATGGTGATTGCAGCCGTGAAATTAAAAGACGCTTGCTTGCTCCTTAGAGGAAAAGCTATGACCAACCTAGATGGCATATTAAAAAGCAGAGACATTACTTTGCCAACAAAGGTCCATCTAGTCAAAGCTATGGTTTTTCTAGTAGTCATGTATGGATGTGAGAGTTGGACTGTGAAGCTGT
>NW_011494858.1:2403294-2477847 GCF_000754665.1 Bison bison bison
TGTGAGAGTTGGACTGTGAAGAAAGCTGAGCACCAAAGAATTGATGCTTTTGAACTGTGGTGTTGGAGAAGACTCTTGAGAGTCCCTTGGACTGCAAGGAGATCCAACCAGTCCATCCTAAAGGAAATCAGTCCTGAATATTCATTGGAAGGACTGATGCTGAAGCTGAATTCCAATACTTTGGACACCTGATATGAAGAACTGACTCATTGGAAAAGACCCTGATGCTGGGAAAGATTGAAGGTGGGAAGAGAAGGGGACAACAGAGGATGAGATGATTGATGGCATCACCGACTCGATGGACATGAGTGTGAGCAAACTCCAGGAGTTGGTGATGGACAGGGAAGCCTGGTGTGCTGCAGTCCATGGGGTTGCAACGAGTCAGACACGACTGAGCCACTGAACTGAACTGAAACAGCTTATCATTTAGTGGTAAGATAAGGTAAATCCCCAGATAATTAAATGATCAAACATTTTGTTAAGAGCAACAAAGGAAAAGATTCTAAGTGAACTAAAGGGGTGCCTATTTGGAATTGCATGATCAGTTTCAGAAAGCTTGATAAGGAAGGGGCATTTATTTAAGATATGAATAATAAATGGAAAATAGCTGGCAGATGTAGGATATTTTAGGATAATAAAGGCACAGCACAAGTAAAAGCCTTTATGTGAAAAAGAGCTTGGTTTGTTGGACAAATTGAAAGGCCAGGGTGGTTGGATCATAGTGATCAGAAAGGAAAGAAGCTGAAAATGATGTTGAAGAGGGTGATAGGCTTTTCTGTAGATGATGCAGTTTATTATTAACACAATTGGAAGCCACTAATTTTTTAAAAATATTTTATTTGTTATAAATTTTATAAAAATCTAGCTCTTCCTCAAGTTTTAAGATTTAGCTTATAATTTTTAAAATTTTTCTAAGTCCATCAAAAGTCTATCAGTTCTGGGAGTTGGTGATGGACAGGGAAGCCTGGCATGCTGCAGTCCATGGGGTTGCAGAGTCGAACATGACTGAGCGACTGAACTGACTGATCAAACTTTAGCAACTTTTTAAAGGGGCTTTTGGATGATGAGTGTTTCATTTACACACTTAAACATGTTCAAATATTTAAAATGTCCTTTGATACATTTAATGTTTCATTTTAAAGGAATTATATAGTTGATTTTGCCATATTATTTTAGTTTTGGGTGTACAACATAGTGACCCAGAATTTTTATAGCTTTTATTTCATTTAAAGTTATTATGAATTTTTACTGTATTCCCTGAGCTGTACAATATATCTTTGTAGCTTATTCCTTTTATAAATAGTTCTTTGTTCATCTTAATTCCCTATCCCTTTTGCCCTTACCTCCTCTTCTCTCCACCCCCCGCCCCCCAGTAACCCCTAGTTTGTCTCTGTGAGTCTGTTTTTATTACATTCGTTTATTTTTAGATTCCATTTATAAGTGTGTGCGTGCTTACTTGATTCAGTTGTGTCTGACTCTTTGCGACCCTATGGACTGTAGCCCACCAGGCTCCTCTGTCCATGGGATACTCTAGGCAAGACTTCTGGATTGGGTTGCCATGTTCTCCTCTAGGGGATCTTCCCAACTCAGAGATCGAACCTGCATCTTTTGCATTGCAGGTGGATTCTTTACCCACTGAGACACCTGGGAAGCCCATTTATAAGTGATAACATACAGTATTTGTCATTTTTTTTGTCTGACTTTTTCATTAAGCATAATGCCCTCCATGTCCATCCATGTTTTTGCAAAAGGCAAAATTGTATTCCTTTTGTGGCTAAGTTGTATTCCGGGGTGTGTGTGTGTGTGTTCATGCGCAGACACCACAGCTTCTTTATCCGTTAATCTGTTGATGGATACTTAGATTGCTTCCATAAATTGGCTATTGTGCATAATGCTGCCATGAACACTGGGATGCATGTGTCTTTTGACACATGCCCCTGTATCATTATTGTAACTTCCCATGTCTTTATGAAATTAGGTGAAGCAGTTACATATCCTGGTCTTGAAGGTGTGTCCTTTTTAAAAAATATATGTGTGTGTGTGTATGTGTGTGTGTGTATATATATATATATATATTTATTTATTTGGCTGCACCAGCTCTTAGTTGTGGCACAAGGGTCTTCATTTTTTGTTGTGGCGTGCAGGATTTTTAGTTGTGGTACGTGGGATCTAGTTCCTTGACCCAGGATCAAACCTCAGCCCCCTGCATTGGGAGTGCAGATTGTAACCACTGGACCACCAGAGAAGTCCCCTGAAGATGTGTCTTTATATGGAAACATCCTATGCAGTCTGCGTGTGCCCAGTAGCTTTGGAGGAGAGCCAGTTCTCAGTTGAGCCTGAGCTGCCTCTCTGCTCAGGGTGTGCTGGGAGCCACCCCTTTGGTGGGAGCTGAGACTGAATTTGGAATGTTTAGAGCCAGGTGCCAGCTGGGGCTTCTCCGATGCTCAGTGGCCGTCACTGCCCTCTTGGGACCAGGGCTGGGGCCTCCGGGGGTGGAGCTGGAGCCCCAAGGGAGATGGGTTTCTCCCAGGTGTGATGACAATCTCCATCTCAGTTTAGGATGTGCCTGAGAACTTGAGGATACACTTCTGTACTTGTTTCACGTTTCTCCTGGTGTGCATGCCTTGGTGAGAGGCTGGGCAGAGGAAGGAGGGGTTGACGCCACACCACTAAACTGGCTCAGCCCCCTCCCATGTGTGCCTGAAGACACGTGCTCCAGCAATGCTTGTCTGCCCTGGAGCTAACTTCACTCTCTCCTGTGTGTATGCGCCAAAGGCTCACTGGCAATAGCTGTCTCCACTCTGGTCAGAGGTAAGGCAGGGGTCTGAGCTGACCCCAGTTATCTCTAGGTGTGCACACGCTCACTGCAAATGGCAGCTTCTGCCTTAGTGGGGAGCTGCACCAGAGGAAGAGGGGCTGGAGCAAGAGCCCAGTGGGGGCTCAGCGGTGTGCTGGGATGGTCCCCGCAAGCTGGCCAGAACCCCAGAACTTCTCCACCTGCAGCCTTCACACTGTGATCAGGAGTAAGCAAGTCCATGTGTGCTCTTTCAAGAATGGCAATCTCCCTTTCCTGTAGTCCTTAGTTAACTCCCACTGGTGTTCAGACCAATGCAGAGGGCTTATCTTCCTGGTGTCAGACTCGAGGGCTGGGATGCCTATTATGTGACCGGAACTCCTCACTGCCCAGGGAGGATCCCTGAGCCTGTGATTTCCCCCCTCCTCCTCTGTGCCCCCCACTAGGGGTGCAGGTCTCCACCAGATTGCCTCTCTTCCCTTCTCACCAGGCTGTGGGGGTCTCTCTTTACAGCCTTGGTTGTAGAGGAGCTGTTCTGTTAGTCCCCAGGTTGATTTCAGTGGGAGTTGCTCTGTATGTAGTTGTAATTTTGATGTGTTTGTGACGAGAGGTCCAGCAAAAAAAAAGTCTAAGCATTCACATTGGGGGCTTATTTCCTCTTTTTGATAATGATTCCATAATTTGTGGGAGGGTAGGGGATTGGATTTTTTCAAAAAGACTTGTATCCTAATGATTTCCAGCAAGTGCCATAAATCTACCTCATATATGACTGTCATTAAACTACTGATCTATGTAAAAGCAGGCCTCCTTATTACAGAGGTGGCATCGTCCTCTCACCATTTACACTTGAAGAAGGGACAGAATTAGTCAATTCCCCTTTGATTTCCTTCACAAAGCGGCAGACTTCCTGACCCGTCCTTTTGCTTGTAGATGTAACTCCTCTGACTGTCCCAGCTTTATGCAGATCTTTAATTCTCCAACTTTGTTTAGGCACAAGACCTAAGCTCCTACTCCCCAAACTCTGGTAACTATTAGGTTGGTGCAAACAAAATTGCAGTTTCGGGCTGTAAATTTTGAATCATTGTAACTAGGCTCAAACACACCTTTATTAATCAAAATAGGAACCATTACAATCAGTACATTTTTGCCAATGAGAAGTAAGTTTATTCTTGTAGCATAAAAATCTGTGCTTCGGAATTCAACAAACTCTTGGAAACCATTTTCTGCATCCTGCTGGTTGTGGAAGCGTTTTTCCTGCAAAAAGTTGTCAAGATGCTTGAAGAAGTGGTAGTCCGGTTGGCGAGAGATCAGATGAACATGGCGGATGAGGCAAAACTTGGTAGCCGAATTCATTCAGCTTCTGAGGCCTCAGTTGTGTAACGTGTGGTCACCAACTCCTGCAGCTCACTCAAACTCATCTCCATTGAGTCGGTGATGCCATCCAGCCATCTCATCCTCTGTCGTCCCCTTCTCCTCCTGCCCCCAATCCTTCCCAGCATCAGGGTCTTTTCCAATGAGTCAACTCGTTGCATGAGGTGGCCAAAATATTGGAGTTTCAGTATAAACAACCACATTTATTTAAGAATGTATTCTGATATCAAATGACAAATTTCAACAATGCAAAAACTGCAATTACTTTTACACCAACCTAATATAGTTCATCCTCGGAGAGGAAAGGCCTTCATATGCAGCAGTATATTTGTGGCTCAAGTTTATGTATCCTTTTTCCCCATTTCCCCCCCTAGACTTTAGGGATTTTCCATATTTTCTAATTTACATGTAATAAATGCATATACGTACGTATATAGCTCAACAAACTTTGAATATTTATGCATATTACCATTATGTAAACCCATTTATAGAATACTTCCATCATTCCAGAAAGTTCTCTCATGCTCATTTCCACCCTATGCTCATCCAGAGGTTACCACCCTAGTTTTGTTTTGCCTGTCCTTGAACTTGAAATAATGTATCAAGCTTTCTTTGTTCAACACTTTTTAGACTTATCCCTGTTCTACCAGAAATTCACTTTCTAAAATTGCAGACTGATATCTCAGTGTATGTTAGTTGTTGTGTCCAACTCTGCAACCCCATGGACTGCAGCCCCCAGGCTCCTCTGTCCATGGAATTCTCCAGGCAAAAATACTGGAGTGGGTTGCCATTTTCCTTTCCAGGGGATCTCCCCAACCCAGGGATCAAACCTGGGTCTCCTGCATTGCAGGCTGCTGCTGCTTTACTATCTGAGCCACCAGGAAACCCTTAAATATACCTTTATTTTGATTATTCACTAATCTGTGGATGGGTATTTGGGTAGTTCCCAGTTTGGAACTATGAGAATATTCTTGCACAAATCGTACTGTGGGTACAAGCCTTTGTTTCTTTTGGTTGTATCTGTGGAAGTGGAGTCAGTGAGTAAGCGTATATTTACCTTTATGAGGAGCTGGCAAGCTGTATTCCAAGGTGACAATATCAAGACGCTTGCACAGTTGCTCCACATTCTCACTATTCAGCAGGTATGCAGTGCTGTTTCCTTCTGGTTTCGTTTTGTTCTCTGATGTTGGGCTTCTTTTCCTGTGCTAATTGTACATCAGGACAGCTTCTGTGAAGTGTGTATTCAAGTCACTGATTTTTATATTGTGTTGCTTTTGCAATGGCTCTTAAAACTTGTTTTCCTGTGTACAAATCCTTTGTCATTTGTATGTATTACAAATATTTTCTCCTTGGCCATAGCTTGCCTTTTCACTTTAATAGCATCTTCTTGATGAGAAAGGCTTAATTTTGGTAAAGTTTATTTTTTTGATCACACTGTGTGATATGTAGGCTTTTACTTCCCTGATTAGGGATGAAACCCATCAGTGGAAGCACAGCCTTAACCGCGGGACCACCAGGGAAGTCCCATAATTTTGGTTAAATTTATCAGTTTTTATCTTTTATGGTTAACATCTCTTGTGTCCTGAAGTATCTGCCTATTCTAAGAGTCATGGAGATATTCTGTTTCCCTCCAGGAGATTTGCTCTACCCTCTCATTCATTTAGATCTGTGATCCATTCTGAGTAAGTGTAGGTTGTGTGAAAGCATCAGTGTTTGGTGTTTTCTCATTATCTCATGGGTATCATTATTCCAGCTCCAAATGAAAACACTCCCCCCTTACTTACTGAATTGTTTGTTGAAAAGTCAGTAATGATTGTGTGGATCTATTTCTAGAGTCTGTTCCATCCACTGATCTATTTGTCCTAACTTTAGTATCACACTCTCTTCATTTCTGTAGCTCTAAAGCAAGTCACACAATCAAGTAGTATAAAGTCTTCCAACTTTTTTTTCTTCCTTCTTCATGATTTTCTTGGCTCTTTTGGGTCTATTCCATTTCCATATATACATTTCGGAGAAGGCAATGGCACCCCACTCCAGTACTCTTGCTTGGAAAATCCCATGGACGGAGGAGCCTGTTAGGCTGCAATCCATGGGGTCGCTAAGAGTCGGACATGACTGAGCGACTTCACTTTCACTCTTCACTTTCATGCATTGGAGAAGGAAATGGCAACCCACTCCAGTGTTCTTGCCTGGAGAATCCCAGGGACGGGGGAGCCTGGTGGGCTGCCGTCTATGGGGTCGCACAGAGTCGGACACGACTGAAGCGACTTAGCATAGCATAGCATATATACATTTGCCAGTTTCTACAAGAAAGCCTCATATTTTAACATCATTGATTCTGTAGATCAATTTGTGGCCAACCGAGATCTTAACAGTATGTAGTTTTTCAATCTGTGAACATATTGAGTAGTTTTCTGTAGAAACTAAAGTATTCTAGTTTCTCTCTGCAGTGTTTTGTAGTTTTCTGGGTAGAAGGCTTGTACATCTGTTAATTGCTTTTAAGGTATTTGACTTCTTCGATGATAAACTGCATATTTAAAGTTTAATTCTCAATTGTTTGTGGCTAGTGTATAGACAGTACAACTGAGTTGCCTCACGTCCCCCAAAACTGGTAGTTCTGGTAGGTTTATCAAGCACACTTCAAGAAATCAGACAGTATGAGCAGTGTTATAAGACATCTGATTTTCCAGAGTAAAAAGGGATTCACCTTTTGTATACCTTTTTTCACAGTTATCACCTCAGAAATACTACCTTCTTTCTGATTTCCTTCTCCTTTGAAGAATATGTAGTTCTGGATTTAAATTTTTTCTTGGTATAGTTCTTGAAAAATGGAGACAGCACCAAATCTTTACAGAGGAACCTTTGTTTTTCAAATGAATGTAGAACAGGGAAATGAGGACATGGCCTACATGCTGCCTCTTATTTGCAGAATGGTGAACAAAGTACTATTTTTCAAGATCCCAATTAGACCAGAAAGACATATTAAAATGGGTTGGGACTAGAGTAGGGTGAACAGATTTGTGAGATTTGAATTATCCTTAACTGTCACATTTATGAATTATTCACTGTCAATAATCAAATCTTTTCATTGTCTTTTTCATTCATTCCTTTCTTCCCAATTTAATTTACAACAGTGAGTACCACACTGCCTAATCTACAAATAGCTATAAACAATAGGGATCCATTTTTAACTTCAAATAAAACCAATATAAGGCACAACTATTCAGGAATATTTTATATTTTTCAAAGTATTTAGGAATTCTTTAATTAGAAAAATAAAGGCAATGGGATTATCTATCAGGTTCTAAAAGTACCCATGAATGAAATCACTCACATCCCCCTCTTAAAAAAAAACACAACACAACCTTAAATCACATTGTTGATAAGTTTTCTTACAGTAAGAAATAAGACCAACCTACACTAGGTACAAAATCCTGAAATTCTGAGCATGAAAATAATTTACTGATTAGACATCCGATTTATTCAAGCATAAGGCCTACCAAAGAGAGAATGAACACAGCTCATGGAGTAGGGGAAAAACCCCAGCCAGCACTTGCTTTATCTCAGATTTCCTGGGGACAGAATTTACGCATTCTGTACTACAGCTTCACTCTACAGCGGTCACATGTGCTTGGTATTAACTTGAATATGGTATGAGAAACTTTCTGCACACTCAACTCGGCAAGTATCATTAGTGATGCAACTTTCAGAAACAGTCTTAGGCACAAGAAATAGCACTGCCTGCAGTGAGAGTCTCTGATAAAGAAAAGAATATCATTAAATATAATCTTACAAATAGGAAGGAAAATACATGTAATTTTTGCCAATGGATTGCCTCACATACCAGGAAAAATGTTACAATTAGATTTTCTTTCCATGAGATTAAAACACTAATTTAAATTGATACTAAACTTTTAATTGATCCTCAGGTTATCTTGTATTTAAAACTGGAACAAGAAAACCGATTTACCCTAAGTGGAATTTAGGGAAGAAATGCAGGCCTAATAATATGGAATAATAGCTGCACTTCTTTGGTTAACTCATTAAAAAATGCCAATTAAACATTTTCAGTCGGATTTTATTAAAAAAAAAAAAAAAGCAGCAGATCAACATTACAATTCAAGAACCTAATCTAAATATGCACTTGACAAAGAAGCACATCCAAATATGGAGTGAAAAAATTTTTCCCAAAACCATCAAACGTATCATCTCCAAATACATCACTTCTGCAGGCCTTTTGTTGAGTGGAATCATAAACAAAAACAGAAGATTTATTGCTGTGAAAACAAATCTGTAGTACAGTAGTATGAATCTTGGGTGTTAAGTAAGCATAATCAGTTGAATCAAGTTAGGAAGTTGAAACTCTAATAAGAAATTTGTGTGTGTGTGTGAGCAAAGTCTGTAAGCCAGTTGACCCAAGAGCAACTGAGATATCTAACTTGTTCACCAAGACCAGACACCACTTTAAATCTCCATTTTTTGAAGGCAATTAAAAATTACAATTCCAACAGCCCACAAACCAAAAAAAAAAAAAAACCTGTAGAAAGCAATTAAAACTACGTTCAAAGAGCCACTTTTTTCAGCTCAATTTCAGCACCCCAAGGAAAAAAAAACATCCATGACTATCACAGATGAAAACAGAATGAATGTCATTGGAATCAGTTATTTTTCCCCACTGAGGTATAAAATCTATATAGAAATTTGATACTATACTATAACAAATTGTACTTTTCATAGTTCTGTTTTAATTTCCTTTAAACCCTGTTTAATATAGTTTGTTTTTTAAATTGTAAAAATGTTTTCATGATTCTGAATCTGGTTCCAGTTCATTTATTTTTATATCAGTATTTAATATACTGGCTACCAGTTCTAATCAGAAAAAAAATCTTAGACGTCTCTTCATTATGACAGCACAGTCAGCGGAACTCACTGCTGTGCACGCAAACCATAAAAGGCGCAGCTCTCTGGAAAGCACAGTTCGCAGACTGTTTCAGTCTGAGTATTCTTTACGAGGATTCTTGATGACCGACTCTTTCAATCTTGTAAACATCAGTGTGCACAGTCTCGCTACTACGTAGTTGCACGTCCTGGGACAGGAAGGCTGGTTCACAGCTAGTGGAAGCGAGGGCAGTCTATAAAGTTTTAATGGCTGATAAACCTTACATCCTGCAGAAGGAAAGCACTTTTCCTTTTTTTGCTACTTAAGAATGTGGCAGAAATGTATGCTGAGGTAGCCCAGTCAGTCCTTACGTTTTCCTTTTTTTGTAAATTTGGTCTCAGAATATTTCTGGAAGGGTGACGTTCCGAAGAAGCCACTGCTGGGATCGGCTTCCGCTGCAGTCTCTGATGCTGGGCACCTGGCTGTCCTCGTCTGTGGCTTTGTCCAGGCACTGGTTACTGTTCACATGCTGCAGGGTCAATTTCTGAAAGAGACAGGGAACAAGTCTTAATGTGAACATGGAAAACAGAAGCCAAAGCACCTCCGACACCTTATTTGTGATTATGAAGTTCCTCTGTAGAAAAGTGTTTGTTTTGCAATATGAAATAGATTATTTAAGACACTGGAGGAATGTATCTATGTTAAAGACAGCAACGCTGGGGGGAGGCATGGGGACTACAGTGGATTATGCTAGAGCTGCGATCAGATGACCTCAATTCTAAATCCCAATTCTGCCGTAAGCTCTGCAATACTGTGGGAAAATCCCTTTTTGTGCTTTGATTGCCTTAAAAAAAAAAAAAAAAGATCTTATTAGTGATTCCCAATTTAGGATCCTCTGTTTTCCAAAAGGCATTTCAAAACTGCTTCATTTTCCCATGAGAAGGCTGTTCAAACTTTAAGTTCTTGGAAACTCAGGTCTTTCTGAAGACTTAACTCATAAGATTTATAAAACAGTCTTTAATAAGTGGCTGACAGATGTGACTATGTATCTTCCTCTCTACTTGTCTGCGTTCCAGACCTGATGCTATCATGTTGATTTTTAGGAAAATTAAAAAAAAATAAAAAAGGACAGATGGGCATTAAGAGACACATACTGACCATACTAATCAATATGATACCAAACCCTGGTCAGGTGAAGAACTCCAAAGCAACTATGTAGGAAAGCTAATTACTTTACAATCTTGTGGTGGTTCTGCCATACGTTGACACGAATCAGCCATGGGTGTACATGTGTCCCCCATCCTGAACCCCCCTCCCACCGCATCCCTCTGGGTTGTCCCAGTGCACTAGCTTTGAGTGCCCTCCGTTTCATGCATCGAACCTGGACTGGTCATCTATTTCACATGTGGTAATAGACATGTTTCAGTGCAAATCATCCCACCCTTGCCTTCTCCCACAGAGTCCAAAACTCTGTTCTATATATCTGTGTCTCTCTTGCTGTCTTGCGTATAGGCTATCATCGTTACCATCTTTCTAAATTCCATATATACGTGTGTTAATATACTGTATTGGTGTTTTTCTTACAAGGCCTCTTTTGTACCTATTTGAACTTCAAACAAAGCAAAACCTGATGACTGTCTACAACACAGCTATCTTAGCTTTCAGTCATTTCTTCTGTGTTGTGGCCCAAGCAGAAGTTGACAAAGGGCAGTGCACATTCGCAGATGTCACAGTTTACTATCAACACTGACTTCAGGATTAGACACTTAATCCTTATAAATGCTTCAGTAAGACCTGGAAGAGTCAGCATGGCTGTGGCTGGTTTTACTTTTATACACATGCTGTGTAGTTTATGGGTTGAGGGGATGGGCTCTGCAGACATTTCTAGAGTGAACCCCAGATTTGTCACATACCAATGACACACCCCAAAGCAAAAACCTGAGCCCCAGGTTCCTTATCGATGAAATGGGGAGACATACTTCTCAAGGTGTGAAGGAACATTAAGACAGGGTGCAGAGAGCGCGGCCAGCTCAGAGTCGCTCGCTGTCGGAACGTTCCACAGCGTTCTGAGCAGCTGCGGACGGTCTGGCAGCCCTGAGGGCCGAAGGTCCCCACACATACCACTGCTCCCAAGGCCTTTGGTCGTGTGTAGGACGAAAACAGAGCACTTTAAAAAGAACCCCTCAAACATTCCACAGGCCCTTCAAAGGGTGGCCACCTTTATCAGGCCCATTGTCAGTATTAATAAAAGTAAAAAAATGCATTATTTCACTTATTTAGAATCATTAAAATAAGCTTGTTAACAAAGAGGTTATTGATCCATACTGGGTATTTAACTACTCAAAATTAAGACAGAATCCCCATAATTTCAGGGGGCTGCCACTCCCTTCAGGAGACCTGGCTGCTGACCGCAGGACAGAGTTCTGGGGCTCGTGGTCACTGTACCAGCATCTGCACAGAAAAAGGCAGTGGACTAACTGAACCTCTGAAAGGAGGATTAAGCTATACTTATCACTGCATAAAAAATCTGCTGCTCCCTGCCTCTAAATGCAACTGTGATAAAATCTACATTTTCATTCCAGAAAGGACAGGTACAAGCAGTCAAAGCAAAAAGAGCCAAGTATCATAAACTCTGCAATATGTAATATAAACAAGACTTAAAAGATGTCAGAATATACATATTTAATAAAAGACAGTATGGTATCATGCAAAGAATCCTTGTTCAAGAATCCCAGGTCTGTCTGAGATCTGGTAGCACTGTTTACCTGCTGGGTGACCCTGGGCAATTAATTTCTATTCCGGGCTTCAATATTTGCATGTATTAAACAAGGTCCTGAGTTTTATTTCTAGGATTCCTTTGAAATCTAAGATTTCACAACTTTAGGTTTAGATGATACACTACTGACGTAAATGTTATTTTTCCAGATTGCTATTTTCAACTGGAGGCAGAACTCTGACGGGCCGTCTGTGCAGTAAGCCAAGTCGTGAGAGCCCCGCTACAGCCTAACTCCTCCTCTGCCCAGTTCTGCCATCTCCCTTTTCACAGGTGTTGATCTAAAGAGTGCTCCCTAATAAACATCCTGAACGCTAAGCTTGACCTCAGAGTAGAGCCTGCCTCCGAGAAAACCCAGCCTGCTTGCAAAATGCTCCAGGGGTTTTTAAAACTTTACACTGGTAACTGGTTCTTTCAAAGTATCATAAATCAACTCAAGCACCTTAATTTCTAATCAAACATTTGCTTTTTGAAAAACCGTTGTCGTAGACTGTATAGGTTATACACAGTCTGCCAAAAGCCATTCCCACACGCTGCCTCCCGGCTACATCATACCATAAAGACTGGAAAAGCAAATGCCTGCTTTTCCAGCCTCTCACTCTGAGAAGTAGTTCTAGCCCGTGAGACCTAGCAAAGACCACTGTGGAGGATCCAGGAAAAGCTTTGGCTTTCCTGATAAAGAGGAATTCAAGGAGCAGCATACCAGTCATCTTTTCTTCTTGCCTTGATCTGGGAGTGACACCTTCTAGTGGCCACAAGAAAACGGCCAAGAATATTGCTGCAATGTTACCCCTGACAGCACTGTGTCACTGAATCCACATCAGAAGCCACTTACCTCCAGACTTAAGGGAAAAAACCCACTATTTGTTCATGCTACTATAAATAGGTTTCTGTTACCTATTTAAATATACTCCCATTTTTCAATGAACATATACAATTGGGAGGCTTCTAAAAATATTTTGGTTTCATGATGACTGTGGGGTGCCCCTGGTATTCACTGTCTGGAGTCAGAGATGCCATATATCCTGCAGTACCTGGGGCAGCTACACCCAACGTGGCAGCAGCATGCACCATAGAAAACTCCAGAACAGAATATTCAGTCCATTTCCAACAGTCATATTAACTGAGCTACTGTACGCATACATACATATACGTGTGTGTGTGTGTGTATATATATATATATATAAACTGTAGTTTGATACTGTGAAGGGAGACCCAGGAATTATAAAACATGGTCTCTGTCCTCTAGGATCCAACTAATAGAGGAGAAAAAGACTGATAGACAAATATTAAGGTTGGTGCAAAAGTAACTGTGATTGCATTGTTGAACTTTATTTGTTATGAGAATACAATCTTTTTAAAGCACACTTCTTGCTCTGTTTGCTAATGGCTTATTACTTGCTGTGTATTTTATATTATTCTAGAATAGGGAGATGATATTAGACAAAAAGCAGATTCAGGCGATTTTCTTAATCAAGTTCAAAATGGGTTGTAAAATAGCACAGACAACTTGCAACATCAACAAGGCATTTGGCCCAGTAACTGCTAATGAACATATAGTGTAGTGATGGTTCAAGAAGTTTTGCAAAGGAGACAACAGCCTTGAAGAGGAATGCAGTGGCTGGCCATCAGAAGTTGATGACACCAATTGAGAGGATCATCGAAGCTGATCCTCTTAACAACTACATGAGAAGCTGCTGAAGAAAATGACGACCATTCTATGGTCGTTCGGCATTTGAAGCAAAGTGGAAAAGTGAAAAAGCTCAATAAGGGGTGCCTTCATGAGCTTACCGCAAATCAAAAGAAGTTATTTTGAAGTGTCTTTTTCTCTTATTCTACGCAACAACGAAATTTCTTGATCAGATTGGGAAGTGCAATGAAAAGTGTATTTTATATGACAATTGGAGATGACCAGCTCAGTGGCTGGATCGAGAAGAAACTCCAAAGCACTCCCCAAAGCCAAACCTGCACCAAAAAAAGGTTATGGTCACTGATTGGTGGTCTGCTGCCGGTCTGATCCACTTCTTTCTGAATCCTGGCAAAACCATTACATCTGAGACGTATGCTCAGCCCATGATGAGAGGCACCGAAAACTGCAACACCCGCAGCCAGTATTGGTCAACAGAAAGGGCCCAATTCTCCATGACAACGCCTGACCACACGTTACACAACTGAGGCCTCAAAAGCTGAATGAACTCGGCTACCAAGTTTTGCCTCATCCGCCATGTTCATCTGACCTCTCGCCAACCGACAACCACTTCTTCAGGCATCTCGAAAACTTTTTGCAGGGAAAACACTTCCATAACCAGGAGGAGGCAGAAGATGCTTTCCAAGAGTTTGTTGAATCCTGAAGCATGGATTTTTATGCTACAATAAACTTATTTCTTATTGGCAAAAATGTGTTGATTGTAATGGTTTCTATTTTGATTAATAAAGATGTGTTTGAACCTAGTTGTAATGTTTTAAAATTCACAGTCTGAAACCGAAATTACTTTTTCACCAACCTAATAACTACAGAGAAGCACAAAATCACAGGGGTCAGAAACAATTATAATTAAGACAGAGCTAATTTCTGGCTGAGGGTGATGTCAACTCTGGGCCCTCAAGAACAGGTGGGATCTGTCAGGCACAGGGACTAGCCTGACCTTAAATATAAAGTAGGAAAGAACTGGATATGGTCAGGGAATAGCTGGTCGAAGATGAAAGTAGACCACGATTTGTATGTGACAAGTATAAGGAGAAAAGACAGCCAAAGTCAAAACTTGGTTTGGATCTCATTTAAGGGGTAGGATGAAGCAGTAGAGTCAAGCAAGCCGAAGAGAGAAAGCTATTTGAGAAACTGAACAGTAGTGCATCTACAGGCAACAGGAAGAGGATTTTAAAAAAGTATCTGCTTAGCAGTCATAAATGCTATAGAGAAGTTAAGCACAAGAGATGAAAAAGCTCTGGCTTTGTATCCAGGAGCTGTTTCTGCGGTGTCAGGCCAAGGCAGGAGCCAGGGTTGAAGAAGCAGGGGCCTGAGTGTCAGCCATTCACTTGCCGTCATACAACACAAGAGAAGAGTAGGATGGTATGTAGAAAACGAAGTAGCAACAAAGTCTGTCCCAACGTGAAGAGAAGAAAGCCAGTGCTGGGAGCAGAAGAGAAACAACCAGAGAAACCCATCCGGAAGATGCCGGCTCCAGAACGGGAGAGCACAAGCATCAGCTGGGAGGTTAGTTGGGTACGAGGAGCAGAAGGGAGGTTCACTGGAGAGGCTCTGAGTCCTCTCTGTGAGCACCACACACGGGTGCTGCAGAGGGGGCGCAGCTCCAGAGGAGAGCAAAGATAAAGTCACTGACAAACAGGAGGAGCCAGAGAATTTCATTAATGAAACCTACATGTTTCATTCAGTAATTCTAAAAGCCTCCTTACTGTTCCACTGCCTCCACACTGGACAGCAGAGCTTGAGGACACACAGGGGAGAGTGACTGTAGTAACACGAGGACCCAGGACTGGCGTCAACACTAGTTTAACTACTGGACAGATTACAACGTGTGCTTTTTAATTTACATTGCTTTTCCTGTCAATTTTGGGAGTATAAGAACAATTTGATTTATAGTATGCAGACTCCATAAGAATTCATTCTTTCAGGTATAAAGTACTTTATATAGTATACACCCTTTGACACACAATTTTATTACTATATTTATTCCTATTTTCAACTGCAATGTAACTTACCACCGGGTCATACTCCCAAAGCTGGTTGCCTTTTAGGTGGTGGCATTTGAGCATTGTGACTGGGCCATTAAGTTTGGAGACATCCAAGCAAAGGTCATCTGTTCTAATTTCTTTGTTGGCAGTGTAAGAGAAAACCTGATAAACAAAAATGCACGTATAAGCTTTCACAGCACAGTAAGTTAGTGTTTTATGTACCCAAGGATCTGGCAGGGAAAAAACAAGTATTGAAAATAAATGCTTTTTGAACTTTTATTAGTATAATAGAGAATAAATGACTCAGAAAAGCCACCACTATTTTTGCAGAGGAGAAGAAAAAATGACCTTAAGTTCTCTGTATACACTGAGTTTATTGTCAAGGGTTGTCATCTGTTTGACTAAAAAGGGCAAAATAAATCTCATGTACAACAATGTAAATATGGTTCTCACAAAGGGCCGTTTACAAATGTTTCACTTTAAAAACAGTCATTAGATTGAAGGCTCCATTCTTCTAAAGGTCTTTATTATTTGCTCTTTAGAGGTAGGAAAATGTTTCCTGAATGATATCATGAGACAAAAAGGGAAGATTAAAACAAATCCAAAAAGTATCACTTTAAAGCTTTACTAAAATACTCACCTGATTACCTCCCATACCATGACAGTTAAAAATTCCAACTTTTTCATTCTCTTTTCTAGCCATGTTATCTAGACACTGATTTGTTTCCACATTTCGTATCTAGGGGAAAATGAATAATGAAAACACCACAAGTTAGAGAGGTTCACTAGACAGACACATACAGATCTACACACACACTAAAATTGATTCAAACTTCCCACTAAATCTTTAATTCCTGAGGCAGGGTCTATGAGTTGAGAGCAGGGGGAGCATCATGGCCTAAAGATTCTGTGGCCTAAAAAGCTCTTAACTATTTATATAATAATTTTTGTGTTTCAAGGAGAAATCCTTTAAGTTCTTGTTTCTTTCTTTTATCCCAAGCTGTTCTTCTGGAATTTGTATTTAACTCAGTAAGCTCCACTTTGCCTAATAATTTTAAAGCAGTGTCCCTGTGGACACTGTTTGCCACCATGATAAGGGAGCAGTACTTTTGTTAACTACTTTGATGACTTCTTAGGAGATTAAAGGTGGGTATTTTCTAAGGAAAGAACCTAGAACTTGGCTTGACTGGGAAGCCTAAGCACACTGCAGTGCAAACACCACTCTTCTGTTAGATGTTTGTCAATTACTGTAAAAAGCTGAATCAGTCATCAGAATTAGGAAGAATATTTTAAGCTCTGTTCCTTGATATTTGTTTCTCTCTGAACCACAGTAGTTTAAAAGCATATGGCAAATTAATGGACATTTGTAAAGTCCCAAATCTATTCTCATACATTAGCAGGTAAGCCAGAAGAGAAATGTGGGACAAACTATATGTTACGTAGATGGAAAGCTGTGTGTGATAGATAACGTGGCAGTAAAGCTAAAACCACAAATAACTCATTTATTTTCATAAACATGTGCTGTCTACGTATTATTCTATTTTAATAAGGCATTAACAAGTCCAGATGCATTTTTTTTTTTTTAAATAAAGATAGAGTAGTCTAAGTATGAATAACTATTATTCCCAGAGGGTCAGAAGAAGAACTGGGGCTTTGGCCTAAGAGAGGGCCTCAGTTTAAGTCCAAATAATCCAGACCCTCTGAGGACAATTTCCTAAGAGTGACTAGTCAGCTCTATGCTGAGGCTGGGTGAGACAGGGCATCCATGTACCTATTCTGGAGTCCAGCACAGAGAGGACTCAAATGGTAATAATCTGCACTGCTGCCTTATCACCAGTCTCCTCCATCTGGCTATTCCATCAAAACCTCAAACTCAGTTCAAGCAAATACAGGATTTTCCAAATCTTTAATGCTAACATTTCTTTACCTGAACATTTTAACATAACCCTGCCACTCCTGCCTCTGAGGAGACTCCTGGGTATAACATATCACATCAGTCTCCAGGAATTCTTTTACTGCATAATACACATAATCTTTTTATCCATTATTTTAAAACAGAAACCTATTACCTCACAAGTAGATTTTATAAAAGGTTTTATACTTAGATACAAATATGCATGAAAGACATCTTTCTGTACCTCAGTGGATAGGCAATTAATACTTGATGATCACAGCTCTCTTATGTGACAAAAACTTTAGTTCCAATTTTGACAAGATGAGTCTTTATCTCATCTATCCATATAAATTGATTATTTCCTTATACTGTTGAAAAGTTACCAATCCCCAGTCCTACATTTTCTTCAATTTTTTTCCCTCCACATATAGACACAGAGGCTTCCGAAGACAGGTGGTAAATGTCACAGAAATGATGAGGGAAGAACCAACATCACTGTCAGCTTCTCCCTCTCACATGAAATGATTTTTTGGTTAAATACTTACCTTTTACCAAACTGAATATGAATCAAAATTTTAAAAGTACAATTCTCCCCAAGTGTAACTGGACTTCCTATCACTCTGTAACTATATCAACTTAAGCGATGTTGTTACCGTAACTGATGTTGCTAACAATTACAGCAAATAAAATACACTTACTCTGCACTAGGCATTGTTCTATGAGTTTTACCTGTAACATCATCTACTATTTCATCCATTTCTAAGAACATTTCTGGACTGTTTTCTGACATAAGAGATCTGGGCCTCCATCCCTTGAGACTACTACTAACAACTAGATGTGAGAAGTAGAGTTCTCCAAGGATTGGAAACCACGGCTTCCCAACACCTGTCTTGGTGACAATGAACTCTGATCAGCAAGAAGTGGCCCCACTAAGACCGGTGGTCAGGGACTGAGTGGTCAGTCCACTGCAAGGGCTTGATGGCACTGCTCCAAAAAAGCATAGGGGAAGCCTCGCACACTCAGTGAGAAAGCACTTCTGTAGAAGGGCAGCTGTGATGCTTGGTCCCTGGGCAGAGAGGATTCTGTCGGGCTTAACATGTAGGTGGCATCTCTGAGCTGCTCTCCAGGCAGTTTTTCCATATGCTAATTGCTAGAGAAGACACTTTTCAGGGAATATCCTCTTCCTCTGTAGGAACACATGTGGGCTACCTCACCTATGGAGTGTGCGAGATGATTTTTTGAGGACATGAAAAACCAGGATGACTAAGGGTGAGTTTTGGGAACAGTTCTATCCTTTATGATGTCAAGAGGCAGTAGATCATTTATTTAATCGGCTGGTTTGGTGGGAGTTAATTTTGGAGCCTTTGGAAGAAGAAAAAATTAGGGACAAACATTTTTAAAGAAGTGCTGGATTAGATGTTCAAAACTGTAATTCCATATACAGCCTTAAGGCTATGTAACCAGTCATCTGCTCTCCAGTGAACTATGGAAGGTAGAAACGGTGGTGATATGTACTTGTTTCAATGTTCATACTAGAATAGAAATAAGTACCAGACTTGTTTACTCAAAATTTGACACTTAAAATCATAATGATATCTGAAGTATGCGGTTGGGGGCAATGGCCACACTTTCAAGGTTTCTGGAGGCAGATGGGTAGGTGTGAGAGCTTAGGGTTGGGGGAAGTGCAGGGCTGGGTCTCATTACTAGCCATGTGACCTTGGCAGGTCAGTATTCTAAGACAGTGATTCCCAAAACTACGATCTGCACAACAGTATCTGCCATTAAACAAAGGATTTTGTGATCAAGTCTGTTTAGGAAATACTGGATTAACATCACCAACTCAATGGACATGAGTTTAAGCTCTGGGAGTTGGTGATGGACAGGGAAGCCTGGCATGCTGCAGTCCATGGGGTCGCAGAGAGTCAGACATGACTAAGTGACTGAAGTGGATTAACAAATTTAAATAGATTTTCTTTACTGAACAACTTCTCAAAACCTTTTAATAGACTCTTGGTAGGGGTGGGGACTGAAGGTACAGAAGAATGTAAGATATAAAGAGCAGCAATTCCTAAATATTTTTGGCCATAAAATCCACCTCTCCTCCCCTATCCCTTGCCTTTCTAATGGGCACCTTGAGAGACATCAGACATCAGCAGAAGTTGCTGTAAAATCTCATTTTCTCATTTGTAAGCGAGGTAACAGACACAGACCCAGAAGAAACCGACACCCAGTAGGCCCACAATAGCTACTGATTTTCCTTCCTTAGCTTAGGTGTACACGGCTGTTACTAAAATGTTATTTTCCACCTTACAAGTTGATGATTGTGAATGAAACCGGGCAAGAAATCAGAGCCTCAGTTTCTCGGTTTCTGCTACAGTCTCCTCCAGAATTCTGGCACCTCATTAGTGGGGACAGTGTAAGCAATTAAAGGTATTTGGGGATCAACTACTAAGGAATCTAGACTTCCTTTTTCACTCTCTCCCGTGAGAGTCATGAGTAACACTGGTTAGACATGAGGAAGAGTATGAGCGTCAGTGGTTATAAGCACAAGCTCTCGCGCCAGACTGCTTGTGTTCAAACCCTGTCTCTTCCATTTTGTGGCTGTGCCTGAGCCATGCTGCTTAAACCATTTCTCTGTGCCTTAACTGACTGACCCGTAAAGTGGGGGATAATAGCACCTATCTCAAAGTGTTGGGAAAATGAGTTAATATTCATAAAGCATCAGACTGGTGCTTGACATAAAGTTCATGCTCAGAAAATTTTAGGGTGCAAAAGCAAATGGTCAGTCCTTAGCACTGGTTAAACTGTAAAAGACTGGATTATTTGCTTTCTGTGGCTATTTAGACAGTTCAACTCCTGCATTAACAATGATTAGATATCACCATGAAACATATTTATTCAGTTTCAGGTTCTACCAGAGCTGTAATTACAGAGCGGGATTTTATGAACCCAGACACACTAAATGTACACCTTCTGATTTCTCCTTCTGCTCTAAAATCCTTGACTTCAGGTTTCCTTGGGCCCTTATAAGATGACAAGTGATCCTTGATGGGCTAGGTTCTAGTCTCTGGGGAAGGAAAGCTCACACAGGAGGAGCTATGATCACAAGCACAAGTGCCCTGCTGCACTGTGGTGGGTGCTTATAAACAACCCCAGTCCCCACACCAGCACTTCACCCGGGACAGCGTGGCCTGGCATGAAGGGCATAAGTGCTTAAAACCAGCTGTTACTAAGGCAATAACAAGCAGGCCAGAGAGGGTAAAATCTGTTCTTTATACACAAAGCCAGCTGGCAAGAGGCAGGTAAAAGGCAAGCCTGCCTTGGCAATCAGCTACTGTGGGTTAGACAAGTGGCTCTTTGTAATACGCCTATATTCTGACCTAGCTAACAATGCCTAAGTGTTGTCCAAAACTGGGTCGGTTCAAAGAAAGAAAAGAAAAAAAAAGCTCCTCAAAAGTTGCTGTGCTGTGCTAAGTCCCTTCAGTCATGTCTGACTCTTTGCCACCTTATGAACTGAAGCCTGCCAGGCTCCTCTGTCCATGGGATTCTCTGGGCAAGAATACTGGAGGGGGCTGCCATGCCATCCTCCAGGGGATCTTCCCAACCCAGGGATCAAACCCTAGTCTCTTACATACTCCTGTATTGTTGGGTGGGTTATTTACCACTAGTGCCACCTGGGAAGCCCCATTTAAAGGTAAGCAACTGCTGACAGCCTTCCCATGGCCTCACCCACGCTGGGCCTTCCTTGACTAGAATGAGGCTACAGCAAAGGGAGCAGGTGCTCACTAATGAGGCAAGGAACTCCACATACTCCTCGTGTGTTTGAGGTGACTTCCTTAAATCACAACAAAGTTCAGAGGCAGGGAGCTCCCTTCAGCCCTGAAGCAGCCTCAGTAACTACCAAGGACGGACGTGGCGTCCATGCTTGCCTTGGCTCTGGAGATGCTGTGACCAGGCGGCTCCTCACCACCCTGCAGCTCCCCCTGTGATCTATTTGCTCCACCATATCCTATTAATTTCTATTTTATGTCTTCCCCTCTTTCCCCAAACCCCCATCACCAACAATCCCCCTTCACTCTCAGCCCACAATCTTGTGTTCAGCTGAAGAATCAAGTCACCAGACAGCTTCCTCTCACGTCCACCTCAAAGTTCCAGCTTCCAGCCCTCAACCCATAGTTCACCTGACCTGGGCCCACCCCTCTACCTTCCTTCCTGGTGCAGTGGAGGACTGCCTTCTCCCCCCACCACCTCCCTACTTGTGCATCAGAGCTCACCACGACCCCCCTCCATGTGACTCCAGCCATCAGCAGCTCTTTTCTAGCATCTTCAAATTTTCTCCTTTGTATCACTGCCATCAGCACCATTTCATCTTAGTAAAAACAAATAGAAAAGCCCTTCTTTAACCCCATTTACTTCTCCGGCTACCACTCACTTCTCTGTTCACCTTTACAGTACAATTTCTTGTCCATGCTTCTCATCTCTACTTCTTCTCCTGATCTCCTATGAAGCCATCAGAGATCCTGTCCCTCCCCATCTCCAGGGGAACCCGCCTGACACAGTGAGAGGGAGCTTCTAGACAATGTCTCCCTCACCAACCCAGTGGCCAGTTCTCAGGACTCATCTTCCTCCCTTCTCTGCAATGCTCCACACAGTTGATCTCTTCCTCTTTCTTAAAGCAAGTCCTTCACTTACTAGGCACATCATTCTCCTGGGTATCTTCCTATTTCAATGCCTGCTCCTTCTCAATCTTTTTAGCTGATTCCCTCTCATCTTCATAATGTCTAAATTGTGGAGTTTTTAAATGTCTTATTCCTCCTTCCTTCCCTCTTGTCCATCTACATTCACTCACCCCAAGGTGCTCTCATCAAGTTCTGTGGTTTTAAAAACCACCTATACACTGACAACCCCTAAATTTAGATCTCCATTCCAAACTTTCACCCAAACTGCAGTTTTTTATTTTTTAATGCAACTACCTACCTAAAGATAGGAAACCATAAACAAAACCAAAAGACAACCCCAGAATAGGAGAAAATATCTGTACACGATGCCATCAACAAAGGATTTAGTCTCCAAAATTTACAAACAGTTCATGTGGCTCACTATCACGACTCAATCAAAAAATGTGCAGAAGACCTAGACAGACATTTCGCCAAAGACACACAGATGGCCAAGCACGTGAAAAGATGCTCAACATCACTAATTACTAGGGAAATGTAAATCAAAAGTACAATTAGGTACTACGTCACACTGGTCAGACCAGCCACCGTTAAAAAGTCATAACAAGTGCTGGAGAGGGTGTGGAGAAAAGTGACCCCTCACTACACTGGTGGTGGGAATGTAAACTGGTATACTACTATGGAAGATTCCTCAAAAACTAAAAATAGAGTTGCCATATGATCCTGTGATCCCACTACTAGTCATATATCTGGAGAAAACTGTAATTCAAAACACGCACCCCAGTGTTCACTGCAGCACTGTTTACAATAGCTAAGACCTGGAAGCAACCTAAACGTCCTTCAACAGATGAGCAGATAAAGAAGATGCAGTAGATATATACAATGGAATAAAAAAGAATGAAATAATGCCATGTGCAGCAACATGGACGGATGCAGAGACTATCAAGCCAAATACCAAATGATATCACTTATATGTGGAATCTACAATATGACACAAATGAATGACACAAATGTTTGTTCTATGCAACAGACAGACTCACAGAGAACAGATCTGTGGTTGCCGAGGGGAAGGTGTGGGAGAGGGATGGATTAAGACTGTGGGATTAGTAGATGCAAACGATTATATATAGAATGGATAAACAACTGTAGAGCACAGAGAACATATATTCAATATCCTGTGATAAACCATAATGGAAAAGAACATGAAAAATAATGTATATATACATGTATGTATCACTGAATCACTTTGCTGTATGGTAGAAACTAACACAACATTGTAAATCGATGATACTTCAATAAATTAAAACAGAAACCATCCACATCTCCTGGTGCTTAGGAGACAAATTCCTGCCAGAAAGAGACTTGAAAAAATAACGACTGGTCCTCCCACAGAAAAAGGTGAGAGGCTAAAGTACTAACGTCAAAACCTCAGAAAGGCAAAACTGTCAGGGTTGAGGAGACAGAGACCCCTCCGTGCGATTACTCAGAAGCTTTGAAAGACCAGGCCTAAGAAGCATACCTGAGCTGGAAGTGAACTAAGTCTTTATACAACTACAATCCAGCCCCACCTAGCTCAATCTCTGTTACAGACTGAACTGTGTCCCCTCAAATTCACATATTGGAGTCCTAACCCCCATTACTCTCAGAATGTGACATCATTTGGAGACAGGTTCTTTACAGAGGGAGTCAAATTAAAATGAGGTCATTAGGGTAGGCCTTATTCCAGTGTGACTGGTGTCCTTAGTAAAGAGGGAAGATTTGGAGTCAGATGTGTACACAGGAGACCGCCATGTGAAGACGAAGGCAGAAATCAGGGTGATGCTTCCACACACCACGGAATACCGCAGACTGTCAGCAAACCACCAGAAGCCAGAACGAGGCAGGGGAGAGAGTCTTCCTCACAGGCCTCAGAAACCTGCCCACACTCTGATCTCGGATTTCTCGTCCTTAGAACTGCGAGACAATACCTTCCCATGTTCTATGCTACTGCCGCTCAGTTTGTGGTATTTTACTACGGCAGCCCTAGGAAACTACTGGGACTCCTGACTTGATCATACCCTTGGACTAAGGGAAGGACCCATGTAGATTTCCTATACACAGCACTGCTTTGGCTGGGAAGCAGAGTGACTGGCTACTGACAGTCTAGGAACACAGTGAGGACAGGGCACAGGAAATGCTTCCCTGAGGCCGCCCGGCAGTTATACCAGAAGGTGCAAGGGCAAGCCTCTTTCAAACCCGACCCTCCACTGTGGGCATCCAACTCCAAAAGCACAGCTAATTGTGTTGACCAATTATAAGCATTAATAAATAATTTCAGGTTTCAAGAAGATTTGCTGCTGAGTTCTAAGAGCAAAGACTAAAGTCATCATCAGAGTAAGCATGCTAACCCACAAGCCCACATGGAGATTTGGGGCTCTGAAAGGAAAACAAACAGGTATTAAAAACACAACTTCTTATACGCAGTCTTTCAAGTTTCCTTGTTAGTTCTTTACAATTCTACTTTCAAGTTTCTCAAACTTTGATTCAGTCTAGTTAATGTTAGGATATCACCTTCAGGAATATATGGTTTCAACTAAATGAACCAGTTTGTTAAAATAAGTCTATTGAAGACACTAATATAACAAAAGTCCAACTGTGAAAGGTGAGAGGTAGAGCCTTATTTTAATAAAATGTAACATGATAAATTAATAAGACTTCAAGTTATGAGGCAGACTGCATCAACTAACAAGGACTTTTCCTGTACTTGAGTTTAAGTAATTTTAACATACAGGTACTCCCTTGTTAGAAGTTTAACCTCTATTCTTTTTTTACAAATAAGTGAGAACCACACAGAATACATTTTTTTTTTTTTTTACCTCTCCCAAAGAGAAATAGTGACGTGGAATCTGAGAATCAGGATAAATATTCTCTAGGTACCAAGAGAATGGTCTGCATTGGAGTTTGTGCCTTAGACCAAGTCTTGATGATATATCTCCATAATCTACCTTTGTAACACCTGGTAAAAGAAATAAGTCATTGAATTATTAATGTTCTGTCAGGTAATACATTTCTATTTATATATTGCATCTAACAAGCCAAACAGGAAAAGCAATATCATTTTGGTGACATACCACAAATCTACCTCCCAAGGTATAAAACAAGAAAATAATGTGTTTTCCAAAGAAAAATTAAATTCATATGAGACCAGTTTACATGCCAATACATACAAATGTAAGTTACATGGGATCACAAAACTTTAATATTTGCTAAGGCAAAAACAAAGATCAATTTTGCCCAAATATGAAACAGATGTTAAACAGAGCAATTGTTTCCAGTCAGGTATTTCTCACACAGGCTCCCTAAATTGTGCGACCACCCCCTACCCCAACCCCAGACAGTCTTGTGGTGACTGAAGAGTATAGAATCATAATGTCAGGCAGATTTATAGTTGATTGAACAGCTGTTGCCACAAAACTCTGAAAAGCAGAGAAAAGCTCCTGGAGGCACGATACAGGGCTTTGCATTGGCCTTGAAATACTTGACCATTTCATGTAAATGTTGAATGCTGCAGTTAGGTGTTAAAAAAAAAAAAAAAACACATGGAAAGTACCTGAGCTAAAACAGTAATTTCTGCAATACTGGATCATGTATTATTATTGTTCCCTTGTGCGTGCTATGTCACTTCAATTGTGTCTGACTGTTTGTGACCCTATGGACTGTAGCCCACCATATTCCTCTATTCATGGGATTCTCCAAGCAAGAAGACTGGAATGGGTAGCCATTCCCTTCTCCAGGGGATCTTCCTGATGCAGGGATCGAACCTGTGTTTCTTGTGTCTCCTGTGATGTAAATATTATACCAGGCTTTTGCTAAGCACTTTCTATACCATATGTAATTTCATTTATTCTTTACAACAACTCTGCTCAAAGCTTCTTTTCCAGTCCTTCTTACCTCTCCTTAGAATGCATTAGGATCAGGCCAAGAAAGTTTGTCTTGTGTTTCTAATGCAAAATAATGCTAACCTGGAGAAATTATATAGAAGAAATTCTTGAATTCATCCATCCATACTTCTGCAAGTCGTCTGTTATTTTTATTGATAATCTGCCCCGTGCCTCCTGGAAACGTGTAGGGTGTAGCTTTCCGAAACACATGTCCAACATGTGAGCAAGTAACAATCTCCAAAGTTCCTCCACACTGCCAAATCTGGAAACAGCCGCAAAGAAGACCCGTTTTAAACACTGACAGTTAAAAAAAAAAATCGTTCACATCTACTGAATTTCATGGCTGGAATTTCACAGAATCAAGGGTGTATGTACAGTGGAGCTCCTGCTACATGGTCCCAGAGTCAGTGCTTCCTCAATTTCTGGTTCTGATCAAACCAGAAGTTGAAGGTTAAATTCAGAAAAGACCTGAGGTCCAGAGCAGTGTTTTCTTCTAACTGCAGTCCATCAATCATAATAGGGTCATAAAATTCAAATTTGATGAATTGCAACCAGCACTTAGTAACAAGGACATACTGTATGATGAAATGTTTACATTATGGGTTGTGTGTATAATGTATTTATTAATATGGTTCATGGTCAAAAAACTTGTGACCATGGAGTGGTCAGCCAGGGTCCTATCTGTTCGTCCTTCTCCAAACCTGTGTCACAACCTATACATTAAGCAGAATCTAGGACTCTCAACTTGTGGATTACTCATGAATTACTCAGTGGCCAGTGAGAGCACAGTCTAGTGTCCTTGTGAGCATAAAAACAAAAAGAGGGGTAAAAGAAAGATCATTAAGTATGGTTTTATATCCTTAATCAATTATCCTTCTACTCCTTTCAAAATACATTTCCCTGTAAGTTAAAAGTCTATTTAATTGTAGACTATTTTCAATTACATTGCTTTTTGAAAAGTCTTGACTTTGTTAAATACTCAGTGTGCCCACTTTAACGTTTTCCCAGGATCATAAAGTGATACAGCCAAATAGGATCTCCAAGATGCTCTGGAGTCCAAACCTCTCCTCTTATAAAGACCAAGGTGATCCACCAGGAATGCAGTGAGCTAGCAGGGCTAGACTTCTGTGCAGTTCACTGTGGTTTCCAATAAGCCATGTGTCTAAAGTTCATTATTTTCAGAAATACACATCATTCTAAAAATAAGTTGATTTTTGTGAACATGAAATGCATAAGACTTAAGGCTGACTGGGTTAAATTAATTTAGAATAATTTAAGAATTCTTTTGCCTTTTTCTTTTTATTGAAAAACAGAAAGCTGGTAAAGTGGCCAGGTTTAAATAAGAGAGAACAATTCTCAAACCAGAAGGACACAGCATATTAAAGAAGGTAAAATCATGTTTTTGGCAGTTAAGGAACAAAGTAGCATTTACGAACTACATGTTATTTTTATTTACTTTTAGAGTTTGAATTACCTCCTTGAAAGTAAAGACAACTGGGGAACCTATGTAAATTTTACAGGTGAGCTACTAATATAACTGAATTATTTGCTTAAAATTTTAGAAAGATACTTTAATAGTATCAACAAACTTTTTATGGGCTAAAGGCTGTGAAGTCTGATTAAACTCATATTAAATTCACTTTTTATTTTTTCTTTAGAAAGAACACGAATATTCAAAGCATATTCATATTTGAGGTTATACAGGTTACTTTTTTCAAAGGGAACTTACCCTAAAGGAAATTTCTAGGTTTTCTCCTCCCCAAATATCCATTCCAGCATCATATGTTCCAATTTCCTGAAAGTAATCTCTGTCTATTGAAAAAAGGCCTCCT
Source organism: Bison bison bison (assembly GCF_000754665.1). NCBI lineage: Eukaryota > Metazoa > Chordata > Mammalia > Artiodactyla > Bovidae > Bison > Bison bison. The sequence continues at coordinate 2,431,127 of NW_011494858.1, forward strand.
GCCATTGTAGGTGTTCTGAAATTCAATCATAATACTATACTGTTAATTGCAACAATTTAAAGTTTACTATCAGTTTTTGCTTTTAAAAGTAGTTTTATAACTGTTGATAACTATGGAATAAATGCTGATTCTCACACTCTTCAGAAACTTTCACAGGCCCCAAGGGCTTTGTTTTTACGCCGAGTTATTTGGTTTCCAGATATGACCTGCACCCCAGTCACGCTGTCACAGCTCCTCCTGGACACCCTTCCCTGCCTGGTCCCAAGGGCTCTTACTGTCTTCAGTACCATTCCTGATCCTCAGGTCCTGACTGAGCTTCCACCCGAAACTCCTTAAGTTGAAGCTATTTCTTGTAATCTTCTTCATCTAACTGTCATGCACTCTAGAGTTTCGAGCAACTAAAAATGCAGTTGACCATGTTAACCAAACAGACTCACATCAGCAGCTCTAGCACACCAGGTTTTAAAGGGTGGCAAACACTGCAAAGATGTATGATTAAACAGGATGAAAACAATGCAGCTCTTTTCCTGAACTTTAAGGAAGGAGATGAAGTACAGAATAAATCAATATATCCTTCCTAAGGGGATCATCATCCTGACCAAGTACGGTAAATTCTCTGCCACAAAACATGGCTCAGGTATGCAGAGTGAGTGGGAACAGGTTGAACTAAGCATAGAAATAACAAAGGAGGATTTAAATAAATGAATACCAAGTACTGGTTTACTTGAAGAATGAGTATGGGAGAAAAATGGGTTCCAACTAGGGAGAATGTAATTAAATTCTAGGAACAGAGGACACATGTAGATAATAGTTTAGGATGAACTGGCCACCTACATAACCCTAAAACATCCTCATTCCATGCACTGGTGAGGGAGGTAGCATTTGCTTTTACAGAAGAAATAGTTGTTTCCACCAAGAAGTTAGGCCTTACTTTGATTTTAGAAGACAAAAAAGAATGAGAAAGCCTAATATCTTAGGAGTCAAAGGAAATAGGCTGACACCCAGCATTATCCTTCAGTGCAGGGCTTTCCTCCCCTAGGTTTGGCATCTAATTTTCCTAGAACTGTTATACATGTAAAACAGGCATTTATACAGACATCCCTACCTACCGCCCTACCCCCCAGTTTAGGGAAGACTCCTAGCTTTTATCAGATTTTTCTGATAAAAAAGAAGTCTATCATCCATGAAATGTTTAGCAACCCTTGGTTTAGATGCTGATTTGAACTGTCAGCCAAAGAGTGAAAAAGTCCCTTTACTGGGAAAGTAGGAGAGGACTTGGGCTGGCTAGGGACAAAGAGCATAGAACTAGTGAAAGCTTTCTCCAGCTGTCAGAACTGAACTCAATTCAAAGGCAGACAGATCTGGGGAGCCTAGGAGAGGAGAAGGCTAAAAAGCAAGTCTCAATTACTACAGAAGCAACAGGCTGATGCAATTAGAATAAATCCTAGGATGCCTCAGAAGGCTCAAGGTCTCTCTCTAAAGGTCCTCAATAGCATGAAGCTTTTTATCCCTTTCTGAGGGAAAAAAAAAAAAAATCTATATAGGACCAAATACAGAACAAAAGAAAAAGCAGAAATGTATTAATGGATATCCCTTTTATACTTTTGTCAATTCTAGTTATTTTTGTACTTGAAACAAGTTTTTTTTAACCTTGTAGGATGGTAGATGTCTGAATTTAAAGTCTTACATTTTATTACCCAGTTTTAGGCAATACTTTCACATCTTGGCACTTACAATTACTGAAGGGATGGTTTAAGTTAAATATTATCCTTAGTGACTGAATTAAAGCATAAATTACAGATTTACAAACTGCTGTTCATGTAGGAATGAAAGAACATATGCATGTCACTATCATTTCTCATAGGCACTAGATTTATAGAAATGAAAAATTTGAACTTATTTTTTTTTACTTAAAAAAGAAACCCGTCTTTGAAATAATGACATTATTTCAAATAAATAATGATATTACTTCAAATAAATGAAAAATGGCTCTTAACTTCACATATGGTGAACAAATCCTTCATGCCTTTCAAAATACATTTAAAATCCTTCTAATGTGATTCCCGAAGCTTCACAATCCCCCGCCAGTAACATTTTGGGGAAAATGTTTGATGAATCAATTACCTCACAGGAAGAGTCCGATCACCTTTCCTTCTGTCCATTTCTCTTTGGGGAACAGGATACCAGCGAAAGTTGAGCTTCCAGTTGAACCCGCCATAGGTCATGTCAGAACCTGCCATGTACTCGAAAGTGTCATCACTGATCACATCTATGATGGGACAGACCACTGTCTTCCTGGAATCATAAAAGCAGATGAAAAATCTTTGAAAACTTTCCTTTTTGAGGTCTATCATAACAACTACATAACAAGTATATACTAAGTGTTTTTAAAATAAAAATGCATTCTATAATGTTAAGGACAATGGTGAAAAAAATCCCCCACTCTATCCTACCAAGCTAGCATCATTTATCCTATTTATTTATAACCTATCGAAAATAACCTTCCACCCCTTTTCCATTCGGACTTTTTACATTTTTTGCCACATGAAAAGTACTTCAAATATTTCTACAGTATTAAAAAATAACACTTTTAATGACTACATATTTAACAGTTTTAAGCTAATAACTTTCTTAAAAAATAGACTTTTGGACATTTGTGTTTCTTATAGATTTTTGCTATTAAGAAACTAAGGGGTCATGTTCATATATATTTTTTCACTTTTGCTTGAGGAGTAAACTTCTAAATAATTTTTTGTGGCACTGCTTACTACTACTTTCCAAAAGTGTTTTATGTATATGTATATATAGCTTCCTTATAATGCCATCAACTTTGGATGCTATTTTCTTGCAACTGTGTAATTATAATAATGTTAAACAGTATCTCTAGGTTTAAAAAAGTTTATTTTTCTAATTATTAGAATGAGTTCTTTTTATTGCAGTTTGTATTTCTTCATATAAATTGTCTGATCATACACACTAAAATATTTTTCCTTTTGGTTACTGCGATTTTTATGAACCTGAAAAACCACACATGACCACAGCTCCTTCTAAGGAACACTGCCCCTCTCAGAGCCATTGGGAGCCACATTTTAGAGTATCCTCCCCATCTGACTGGTGTCTTATTTAAGAAATCTTTCCTTACTCCAAAATCATATTCTCCTATATTATCTTCAAAATGAATTGTATTTTTGCCTTTCACATTTGTCTTTAGTCTTCATGAAACTGATTTTGGGTTTTCATGCAGCAAGTATCCAACTTCGTTTATTTTCCTTACGGGCAACCAACGGTCCTAGTGGTACTCATCTCACAGTCTGCTGTATCATAAGGGCCAGCTCTGTCACAAGTCAAGTTTTCACATAAATATGGACTGGCTCTGTTTCACTAGTCTAATCCCTGCATCAATACATCACTGCCACAATTAAACAGCTTTAAAATAAGTCCTGATATCTAGTAGGACAGGCCCAGTTGTACTTGACTCTTCTTTTTCATGGGTATTTTAGCTGTTTTTTTAAAAAACATGTATTTCCATATAAATGTCAGCATCAGCCAGTTTCTCCAAGAAAATTCTGCTGAGATTTCAATTAAAAACACACTGAATTTATAGATCAATGTGGGGAGAAATGACATTTTTATATTGACTTTTCTATCCATTAATATTATCCTTCTCTCTGCTCAGATTATTTTCCAGTGAATTTCAACAATTTTCAATTTCATGCATCATTTGTTAAACATATTCCTAATCACAGCCTATGATTTCCATTGCTATTATAAATGGTATCATTTCTTTTCTTCTTTTTACATTGTATTTCCTAACTATTCCTGCTGCTGTGGAGAAAGCAACCGACTTTTCTGTGGTAATTTTATATTTGGCAACACTGCTAAATTCTTTTTATCTCTACTACTTTGTGTATAGATTACTTTTCTTTGCAAAAAACACATCATTTGCAATTGATAGCACTCATTTTTTTTCCTTTCCAATTCTTACACCTTTTATTTAATTCTTGTATTACTGCAAAATCTAAGGCTTCTAATAATACTGAGTAATGCAAATAATTCAGGGCATCCTTATCTTGTGCAAAACACTTTCAACATTTCTCTGTTATGTTTGCCAGTTAACATGTGTGTGTTTAGCTATTCTTTCTAAAATTTGTAAATTTCCATTCTGTAATAGTTTACTAAGTATTTTAAATCACAAATCAATGTTCATTTTAATCATAAATGAACATTTTTTTCCCCTGTATCTACTAAAGTGATTATAGAGGTTTAATGACAGGGTTTTAATCACAGTTTCAGAAATATGTTATCATCTACTTTGTGAACTGGTTTTGTAATATTAAACTAAACCAAGTAGTAATGATGTGTTATATATACATATATACTGATATGTTATCAGTGGTCCCCACTTTTTTGGCACCAGAGACTGGTTTCATGGAAGATAATTTTTCCATGAAACTGGAGTGGGGGCAGTGTGGGTTTGGGATGATTCAAATGCTTTACATTCACTGTGCATTTTATTTCTATTCTTATTACATCAGCTCCACCTCTGATCATTAGGCATTAGGTCCTGGAAGTTGGGGACCCCTGTGTTTTTATATATGTTGATATGATATTAATAAATCCCAGTTGGATTCAGTTTGCTGGTGGTGTGAGATTTTCGTATTAAGCTTCACCAGTGGGTTTGAATAATTTTCCATGTACTTCTTTTCTGATTTATTTTATCAAGTTATACTAGTCACAAAAAACACTTTGAACTGGTATCCCCTTTTTCTGTATCCTGCTTACAAATTCTTAGGAGAGATCTGTCTTCCCTCCTTCACCCCATATCAAGGTTCAAACAGCCAGATTGCCTTTGGTGTGATAGAATTCATTTCTCATTCTAACCCAGAAGTACAGACAACAGAAGCCTAGCTTTATGCAGATATTTGCTATTTGTCTTCACACTCTAGGCAGAGCCCTAGCCTTGGCTCCTATCCTCCCATCTGTTTGTCTTTTAAGGTAGAAGATCCACATCCCCTAGGTTCAGCAGGAAACCCTACAAGTGAAAGCTGGCTTTAGTGTCTGGACTACTTACTTGTATGTACTTCGTTCTGAGAGCTGCAACATTTCTTACTTTAGTGCCAACTTGGTGATGCACTTAAAACTGTGTTTTGTATTTATCCAGAATTTAGCTTTATCAGTTGGAAAAGTTGTTCAGGATACCTCATCTACCATACGGCCCAACTGGAAGTTGTGTTTGTTATTTCAGGCAATTTCCCTTTCATATTTCTGTCATCACTTCACACTGCTTTCTCCAAGGGTCTAGGCTCCTGCTTCATAAAGGTTACAGACTGTCTTTACACAAGAAAACACTTCCTGAATCAGTCATTTGTTACATACAGAAAACAATTTACAGATATCCTATGTCTTTTTCAGGCAGTGTTCTCCTTCCTAAAGCTACTGTATCTTCTCATTGCCCAGGCAATTCATCTTTGAAAGGGGAAGAGATGTAGGTCCAGCATTTGCTTACAAACAGAATAGATGCAATGACAAGCTCCCACTAAGCTCAACTTGGGGCCTTCCCAGGTGGCGCTAGTATTAAAGAACCCGCCTGCCAGTGCAGGAAACATAAGAGACTCGGGTTCAACCCCTGGGTTGGGAAGGTCCCCTGGAGGAGGGCATAGCAACCCACTCCAGTATTCTTGCCCGGAGAATCCCATGGACAGAAGAGCCTGACAGACCATGGGATCATAAACAGTCGGACACGACTGAAGCAACTTAGCATGCATGCATGCTCAACTTGACTAATAATAGTTTACACCCTGCTGAAATCTAAATCTTAATGTTAAGTTGACACAGCCAGCCTCTGGTTCAAACTGCAATGGCAAGCAGAAATGCAACAAACCTAGGTCCTGCAGAATGAAGTTAGGTTTTTTCCTGATATCTAGGAACTAAAGCCAGAGCCCAGCAGTAGACAATTCTTTGACAACTGCATCATGAAAGACTACAACCATGAGCTCGCACTGCTCCCAATGTTCCACCTGTATTAGCCAACATTACAGTGCTTATTTTCATATACAATCAAGCATTTTAGGGGCAACGTGTATCTCCTCATCCCCTTTAACTCTGTGCTACAGGCTGAGAGATACAGCCTCAGTAAAGATGCAGACAGAGAGCAGATGACCTGCCCGCACCCTCGTGTCAGCCTTAGAGAGCAGGGACGAGTACAGGGCTTTTTATCCTACCGCCCCTGAGATAAGTGTCTATATGTTCTACTCCTGTTCAGTGAAGAGAGCAGACAATAAACATCCTAACAACATGCTTCCTAACCCATCCTTACTAACAAGACAGTCTGCAAACAGTGCTTCCAAGCTTTAGAATGTGGTCTTCACATTTAGTCTAGAGCACTCTTCATGGGGCTTCTCAGGTGGCTCAGTGGTAAACAATCCACCTGCCAATGCAGGAGATGTGGGTTCGATCCCTGGGTTGGGAAGATCCCTTGGAGAAGGAAATGGGAAAGAGTACTGGAAAGACTCTTTGGTACCATTCCAGTACTCTTGCCAGGAAAATCCCATGCATAGAGGAGCCTGGTGGGCTACAGTCCATGGGGTCATGAGAGTTGGACACGATCAGGAACTGAGCACACTCACTTTTCAAAGGCATTTAAAAGGAAAACTCAGATGAAAATATTTTTATATTTATTTAAAAACAGAATTTTGCAACTTACCATAGTTTAACACAAAGGCACTGAAAATAATTTATAAATCCCATAAAATTACCTGTCGTGTTTGATCCTGGCTAAGAGAGGCTCCAGCCACCCCACTGTGCACTCACAGTGCGCGTCTAAAAAGGTGATCACTTGGCCTTTAGACACAGCAGCACCTTTTAACCTAGCTCTGATCAATCCAGAACGCTGCTCCATTCGAATGACGTGAACGGGTACTTTTAATTTTTTCACGTAACTCTCTAGAGGTCTTTTTAAAAAGTCTGAAAAGGAATAAAACAATAAGAAAATAACATGAAAAACCTGTGAGCTGGCATTGCCCAGGTGGAAAGCAACTTTGGATTGCAGTATTCATTCAACATGTATTTACTAAGCACTGTAGGTGAGGCTCCCTGACTCACAAACCCAGTTCACCCAGGAAGGCTTTTTATTTCCTGAGAGAATGTCCCAGAACTGCCTCTCCTTTGTTACGCGAGGAATTAGGGGAGAGCCTCTGGGGTCAGGCTCAGTCAAAGGCATGTTACCACATTTCTTGAAGGAGCTTTCTGTCAGGCTCAATTCTTTTTTTTAAATCACGCTTAAGAACAGGAACAGAAAGAAGGTGGTTTAAGAGAATTAAACCCAGACCGCAATAGAGGGAAGGAACGAATACACAATAGCTGTTAAGAGTTCAGAAAACTGTGGTTTCTTCAAAGACAGGAGTGAATTGTCTTACAGACTGTCACAGTCTCTGACTATGCAGTTCTTCTTGCAGGAGGTGGGGAGTGAGGTCAAGCTAGAATGCTGGGCAGTAGCTGCAAGACCAAACAGAAACCTTAACAGACCGTTTGGTCCAAGTAAAAGAGCTTTCAAGAGTGAATGGCACTGAAAAGAAAAAGAAAATCAGCAGCTATCCTGGAGAGTTGAGAGAGAGGCTGTGCCCTTAAGTCAAGGATTTCCTGCCTCCAGAGTACATAACTGACTTTAAACAGCAGACAAGGGGGACTTCCCTGGTGGTCCAGTGGCTGAGACTTTGGACTCCCAATGCAGGGGGCTCAGGTTCAATCCCTGGTCAGGGAACTAGATCCCACAAGCTGCGACTAAGGATCCTGCATGCTGTAAGGAAGACTGAAGATCCCATGTGCAATAACTATAAGCCAGTGCAGCCAAATAAATAAATTTAAAAAAGAAAAAAGCAGAAAAGTCTCCACTTCCTCAAGGCAGAGAAAAGAAGTTGCAGATCAGGTTAGTTTCTGGTAGTTATGCCAGAGAAGCAATGGATGGTGGGCAAATGTCTTTCCAACTTGTCCCCATACAAGAAGTATAAGGACAATCCCTCCAGGGAAGGAAAATCTTGACATGGAGCTACCAGGATGCCTATGACTACCTCTGACCCTTGGGATCTCCATAAGGGTGGCTGGGTATATTAAGGGGATAAATTCTAAATGTGGGAACCAAAAGGGCTTCCTACATATTGGAGAGGGAAAGACAAATAGGAGTGAAATAGTTCTTGCTCACTGGAAGTGGTAAGACCTGACTGTCAATAATGGAATAATCAGGGCTATGAAAACAGAGAAAGAGAAAAAAGGCCTCATGTCCACTATACCAGAACACCGATCATTTCCATGTCTGCTAACACATTTTCTGAAATATCTGAGCTAAAAAGAGTATCTGAAAAATATGGGGAGAACTCCTACCTGATAATCATGATTCTATGAACCAGAAAGCTATAATTTGATTCTGAGTAAAAAGGTGACGGTGATGCCAATCCCAATGAAAAGCACCATTTTACCCTTTTATGTCTGTTTCGTATAATGCCAGGCTCTTTACAGACTTTATTTCATTTAATCCTCATAATGACCCTGTGAGATGTTATTAAACCTATTTTAGACATGAAATTCTAAGACTTAGAATATTAAATGAACTGATCAAGATGACACAGTTTATTAAGGAGTAGATCCAACAGTCCAATCAGGTCTGCCTGACTTCAAAGCCCATCTTTTCACCCACAGCAAGAAATCCTACAAGGAAACAACCAAGGGAAAAATTCAGGACTGTGGAATTGCTTGACCTGATACACATTTAAACTGCTTTATGTTCAGAGTTTGATGAATCTCATGTGATGAGTTATGAGTTATATTCTAGCACCTTAGACCAGTCAAGTACAACTGTGTCACAACACATCTCCCAATAAGTCTTCCTTCCAGAATAAGTTTGAAGTGCGTCTTAAGAATTAGAGCAATCTAATCCCTGAGTCCTGTTATCTTTGAAAGTTATGATACTCTGTCTTGTCAATAATTAAAATGAAAAATGCATGGTCTGGTAGCTCAAAAAAGTTGCTATTGAACAACTTTTCTTGGCATTTTATTTGACATCTTTGTGGCTCTCATGCAATATGGCTACAAACTAGGTGTCTTCCTAAGAGCTGACAGAAAATTAGGTGCTCAGGACTAGGTGGGGGATTAGGAACTATTTATTCAAAACTCATTTTATGAAAATGAAGCCATGGGGGTTAATTGATTATGATTAGAAGATACAACGTCATCTAAAAATAAGGGAGAATCTTATTTATTAGATATCTTTACAGCTATTAGTCTATAAATGGATCCCAAGGCATCTCTACCTCAGGCAGTGCGAGGCTGGCAGAGTAAAGGTCAGGGAAAATTTCACTGCTGCCGGCAACAACTGAGAAATCTTAGAACTCGAAAGAGCAAGGAATTTAGAGTGTAATATTAATAAACCTGACTCCTAATCCCTACTTAAATAAGAACCTGTTTCCTTTTGTGTAAAATAAGAAAAACAATAGTCATGTCAGATTAAGAACATTGTATCAATTCTAAGTCTTAAGATACCCTTCTGAGATGACAACTGCATAACTTTGAACATGAACTAGGGATTCATCCAGATTCTGTCTTTATTACAGACCCTGTAACAGTAAAGTTATCACAGACACGAAGTACATAGCAGCTAAGAGGTCAACCCCTAGGTTTATGGTTAAGTCTCATTTTGCTTTAACAATAAAATAGGGATAATTATAGCACCTACTTCATACTTAATAAATGGAGCTACTGATGTCTCAGCAGGTTAACTGTGAAATCTAGTACTCTGAGGCCATGAGCAGACTACACATGCTACACAAGCTAGTTCGGAACTCTATGCAGACAAGGAGGAAAACACAAGGATTAACTGACTGGGGATTACTCTTTCCTTCATTCACTGAATATATTCTGGACTGCTTACTATGTAACAGGCACTGTGGACCCTGGGGAGAAAATAGTGAGCAAACAGTCCTTCCTGATGGAGTTATAGCACCTGCCTGGGGGGTTGGGGGTGGAGGTGGGTGTAAAATGGTAAAGCTCTGGGGGGTGCTGTGGAGTACAGAGTGTTCTGAGAGGTGTTCAGTGGGACATGACCTGGTCTTGGGAGGTCAAGGAAGGCCTCTCTAAATGTAACTTGACTCTGATGAAACATTTGAGCTGAACTGTGGGGATAGGATGGGCAGGGAATTACAAGACGAGACTGGAGATGCAGGCAAAGACCAGGTCATGCAGGCCTTAGAGGAAAGCTGTTTGCTTGTTTTTAACTGAAGTATAGTTGCAGGCCTCAGATAAATGATTTTTTTTTTAAGTATAGTTGATTTACAATGTTCTCAGGTGTACAGCAATGTGATTCAGTTACATACAGGTTGTTTTTCAGATTTTTTTCAATTGTAGGTTACTACAGGAAACCGATATAGTTCCCTGTGTTATATAGTAGGTCTTTGTTTCGAGGAAAGGTTTTCATCAGAGAAGTGATGTGGTCTGGTCTGAATGTTTAAAAGCTTCCTTCAGGAAGACAGTGTTTATGGGGAGACTAGTCTATTTCATCAGTCGGGTGAGAAATAATGGTGCCTTGGCTGGGCCTCATGAGTAGGAAGGGGCAGACTTAGAGAGCTGGCTCTGGTTCCTGGGCCCATAGTTACCACCTAAACAAGAAGGTCAGACCATTCTCAGTCTGGGCAGCAAGACTGCAGCTATGACCACAACAGCACAACGCCCAGTGGTTCCCAAATATCAGAAGTGGTGATCAGAACACCTGAGGCTTTCCAGGCAAGAAGATACAGAAGAACCAAGTTCTTTGTGAGAGTTGTGCGGTGACACTTGGAGACCTGCTTAGTGACTAAGAGCCCGACGGAGCAGGGAGGCAGACACCTGCCCACACGTTTCCAATTACAGGTTTACACAGGCCATGGTGATTCAGAAGGGCCTACATGAGGGAGGAAAAAATAACTGGGATACGTGACTTTCTTTGCCACTTCATGTTGTGGACACATGGATCTTTCTGATCAGGCCTCATCCCACAAAAACTTACTATTTCACACAGCCTTCTCAGGCCTGCAACAAAATGATGGCGAAAACAGGGGGAAATATAAAAACAAATCATTTCATCTGAGGAAAAATATCTCTCCTTGAGGAACATTTAATTTCACAAGTTTCAACATGTAAGTCAGTCACTCAGAGGACAGAGACGTTTTTATATATCGCTGCTAAACTAACTTTGGCTAATTTTCTAAAAGAGGGATTAATTAATTCCTGGCTAACAATTATTCAGGTGAAATTTATATGTCTACTGTCAACAGTAATTATTTAAGTGTGGTATTCTTAGTTTATAACAGCTCTCATCCATTTTGACATTAATTATAGTAGATATTATTATTAAATGTTTTATTATTAAATGTTTTATGCAATTATAAACTATCTCCTTGATTAGAATAAGGAAGTAAGCTACAAGGCCCTTGAGACAGCAAGGCTGTAACTTATTTAGTTTTACTTCTACAATCTGGCAAAGGAAGAAGATTTAAATTGTTATCAATGTGCAAATTAATCCCAATAGTTAAGATAGGAAGTAATTAAATTTCATCATGCTTAAATGTATATGTTTAGTGTGGGCACAGGAAGGAGAAGGTATAATACTTGACTAAACTATCTTAGCATATGCAATGAGAGATTAGGCAAGAAAGGTGAAGATAACAACAAAAAAAGGTTGAAAAGATGAGTCATGAAGTTTCAAGCTGCTTAAGGAAGGAAGAGCCATTTTCTGTAGTTCCCTCCAAATTTTTCTCATGTGAGTATAGGAATATTGGCGAAAGCACATGACACCAATGATCCTAAACAGCTGTGCTGTGAAAAACAAAAAGGCCCGTGAAAAATTCTGGGATTCGTGGAAGAATGTCTGGGCCAGAGCCATTGCAGAGACTCATCATGAGATCAGAGACATACGATCCACCACCCCCCACAAGTCCTTCCATCAGCCTTTTGTGCACCCTTTTACGGACCACGCCTGACCTTGGGAATGGAGAACATGGCAAGACCCAGAAAGAACCTGGAGAACTTGGACTCGCCCAGCTGAGGCTCTGCTCTGCTGGCAGGGACGATTCCCACTGTCCATGCACTAAATCTCTCTTCATGGCTCTCAATCAGAGCCAGTCTTTCTCCACTGACTCCAGGCTGAGCTCCCCACAGAAAAAATCCTGACAAAATTAAGTGTTTTTTTTTTCTCCCCCACTGTTTTGCATAAATTTTTACACAGTTATCTCTTTTTAAAACAAGATTAAGATGTGATACAACTAAATGCTAATTAAAGTAATATTTTAAGTTTCACAAGGGTATAAATTGTTTGTATATGTGAATGAGTCCAAATGTCATAAATAACTTTTAGGATAAATTAGAAGCTTGTATAAAATTATTAGGTTAAACTGATAGCAACTATCATTGATGGCAGCTAGTTTTATAAGCACTAATGACAAAACATGTAGATTATTGGCATTAAAATGTAAAATTTACCTCTTTCACTGGCATCATCTACTAGAACAATTTCTTCTAGCATGTGCCTTGGTGAGCGATTAATGACGCTATGGACAGTTCGCAGAAGTGTGCTCCAAGCCTCATTGTGGAAAACAATCACCACACTGGTTGTAGGAAGGTTATCTGGATACACCTTTGTTTTACACCTGGAAACAAAGCAAATGTCTTTGTAAAACTGTTAAGACAGCAAAATCCAGTAACCCGGACTAAGAGGGGTGACAGAGGAATAAAGGCAGTTGGCTCTAGTGGTGCAACTCTCAGTAACTTCTCATTTATTTAGGTTTTGGTTAATGTTGCATTTAATAAAACAGTACCTAAAGTTATATATGCTTAGACTAAAACCATTTTAAAGATGTTAATCATATTCTTAAAATCAGGCACCTCTCCTGATATGTCTTCTGTTGATTCCTTTTAATGGAGAATGTACTAAGGCCGTATCACTAATCCCAAAGAGAACAGGTCTCAAGAACCCCATTAGACAAAAAGTCAGAACCGCTACAGGCTTAGTTATTATAGTTGAATAATCTAAGCAAAAGATTCCCTTCCACAAAGGAAGTGAACTAATATTTACTGAGTTATCTACTAAGTACCAGGCACTGAAGCTTCCTAATAGTTTTGTGAGGTACTTGGAGCCACAATTCACAGATGAGAAGCCAAGGATGGACCCAGGGAGGGAGTGGCAGGGCCTGACTGTGAGTTTCACAATCTTGATGCTGCCGTTCCACAACGCAATTTCAGCACACATCTTGTTCAGTATAGACTGTGTCTAGAAATGTAGTCACTGGAAAAGACCAAACACACCCAAAATATCTGCACACAGAATCAATAAACTAGTTCTACGTGGTCTCATCTTTCAGTCTTGTGAGCTAGATGAAACCACTGGAAACAGACTACCCGAGGGCGACAGCAGCACTGAGCAGCCAGACATCAAGGTCTGCGCCTCAGGACATTCTGATATTGCTTCATTGATTCGTATTCAGTCATAAGTCATCTTGTTTCACAAACTAATCCTACTGATTACTATGAGTTTTGGGAAACAGAATACAGCCATGGTGACTACAAAGCTAGCTTACAGAAACAACAAAAAGAACAAAATCCAGTGAGACTCAGAGGATGATTAGGTAAATCTGGCATGTACAAATGGTAGCTAGCTGGGAAGCCAACTGGGTGCACAACTGGGAAGCCAATAGAAAGATGATGGAAAACTCGGAGGTGCCGGCTCTGCAGAAGAGGAGTGCTAAGTCAGATTTTATTACTAGGACGACAAGTTAAGGAATTAAATTCTGAAGTTGTATGGAAAGGAAGTAAGGCTACGGAACACTGGAAATAAAGAAGACTAAAATGGAAACAATTCACAGCAGGATGGAAGAATCAGAAAGCATAGTGAGTATTAGGACCCAGAACAGATGACAAAAAGGATAACAATTTCCTAAATCAAAAACTGAATTTAATCATTCAGAGAAATACAAAGTCACAAACATTCTCCCAGGACTTCCCTGGTGTTACAGTGGGTAAGAAACCACCTGCCAACGCAGGGGACATGGGTCCCATCCCTGGTCTGGGAAGATTCCACATGCTGCAGAGCAACTAAGCCCATGTGCCACAACTACTGAGCCCACGGTCAAGGCCCGTGACCACAACTACTGAGCCTGCGTGCTGCAGCTACTGAAGTCTGTGTGCCCAGAGCCTGTGCTCTGCAACAAGAGGGCCCACCGCCGTGAGAAGTCTGCACACTGCAATGAAGAGTAGGCCCGCTCATCACAACTAGAGAAAGCCCTCAGGCAGCAGTGAAGACCCCATGCATAATAAGTAATAAGTGCATAGTAAGGAAGTAATAAGACAATAAAATAATAAATAAAGTTATTAAAAAACCCCACACGATTTCATAAAAAAAAAAAAAAAACAGAAAACAGAGAAAATATGGGAAAATCTTTATAAATGATCACAAACATGTAAACACACACACACATACTCCCCTCTACCTGGGAAAGCCATAGAGTACTTAAGGAGAACCAGCGAGGCTTTCAGCATTCCAGCTAAGCTTCTCCCCTGAAGGGGCCACCTGTCCTTGTGGGGCTGGAAGGATGGTAACCCTTTGAGGGAAGGAGACACCGAGCTAAGGATGAGCACAGGCTGTGTTATGAAGCCGTTTTCTTCCACTATGTCCCAACTGAGCACATCCTTGGGGATGAAAACTCACAAGTGGAAGGCTATGTTGCTTTAAAAACAAACAAAACAGAAAGACCACACACAGACTTAACAACAGGGTGTGGGTTAGGAAGAGAGGGAAAAGAAGAGTCTTAACTTTTTACTGAAATATATAAACAAGTTGACAACTATAAGTATACAGTTCAATGAGTTTCTACAAAGTGAATGCATCAAGGAGTCAGCACCCAGAAGAAGAAACAGACCATTACCAACCCCATGGGGGCTCCCACTGCACCCGTTTCCAAGGTGACCACTCCTGTGGACCGCTAGCATTACAGATGAATTTTGTCTTTTTAACAACTTTATTTAAAAGGAATAATACAGAGCAGTGGTTCTCAGGGCTTCCCAGGTGGGCCAGTGGTAAAGAACACGCCTGCCAATGCAGGAGATGCAAGAGATGTGGGTTGGATCCCTGGGTCGGGAAGATTCCCTGGAGGGCATGGCAACCCACTCCAGTATTCTTGCCTGGAGAATCTATGGACAGAGGAGCCTCGGGGGTAACAGTTCATGGGGTTGCAAAGAGTTGGACATGACTGAAGTGACTTAGTACACACATAAGACATGGGAGCAACCTAAATGTCTATCAATAGATGAATGGATAAAGAATATATATAATGGAATATTATTCAGCCATAAAAAGAGTGAAATAATACCATGTGCACCAACATGGATGGACCCAGAGATTATCATTGAGTGCTAAGTTGCTTCAGTCATATCTGACTCTTTGCGACCCTATGTACTGTAGCCCACCCGGCTCCTCTGTCCACCAGATTCTCCAGGCAAGAATACTGGAGTGGGTTGCCATGCCTTCCTCCAGGGAATCTTCCGACCCAGGGATAGAACCAGTGTCTCTTGTCTCCTGCATTAGGAGGCAGGTCTTTACCACTAGCGCCACCTAGAAGTCAAGAGATTATCATACTAAATGAAATACGTCATAAAGAGAAAAACAAATACCATATGATATCACTTTTAAGTGGAATCTAAAATATGATACAGATGAAGGTATCTACAAAATAAAAACAGACTCACAAAATAAACCAAACAAATACCAAAGAGGAAAGGGGGTGAGAGAGGGGTAAATCAGAAGTTTGGGATTAGCATATACAAACTACTATATATAAAACAAACAAACAACAAGGTCCCACTGTATAGCACAGGGAACTATTTTCAATGTCTTCTAATAATCCATAATGAAAAAGAATATATATTTATATAAAACTGAATCACTTTGCTATACAACTAACACAACATTGTAAATCAACTATTCTTCAATAAAATAAAATTTAAAAAGAGCCATTTTCATATGGGTCTATTTCTGAGCTATCTTATCCCATTAATCCATACATCTATCTTTTTGCCAACATCATAAGTCGATTACTGCAGCTTTACAGAAAGGCTTTGAATTGCGTAATGTATTTCCTCCAAATTTATTCATCATTTTCAAATTTATTTTAGTTATTCTATTTCTTTTGCCTTTTCAAATAAAAATGTAAATCCCTTGCTCGGATTCTGAATGGAATTTCACCGAACATCTACTGAGGAGAACTGACATCTTTTTTTGAGGGGCTACTATGCATCTGTTTTTAAAGAACATTTTTAATTGGAGGATGACTGTTTCACAATGTTGTGTTGCTTTCTGCCATACAACAGTGTGAATCAGCCGTAAGTATACATATGTCCCTTCCCTCTTGAACCTCCCTCCTACCCCCCACCCCATCCCACCTCTAGGTTGTCACAGAGCACTGGGTGAGCTTTCTGTGTTTTACAGCAAGTTCCCACTAGCTATCTATTTCACATAGGGTAATGTGTATGTTTCAATGTTACTCTCTCAATTTCATCCCTTCTTCCCCTGCTGTGTCCACAAGTCTCTCTGTGTCCTACGTGTCTATGTATGTGTCTATGTATTCCTGTCCTGCAAATTAGTTCATTAGTAACATTTTTCTAGATTCCATATATATGTATGCATTAATATATGATATTTTTCAAGTCTACGCCCCAACCAGTAATGCTGAAGTTGAAGAAGCTGAAGTTGAACAGTTCTATGAAGACCTACAAGACCTTTTAGAACTAACACCCCAAAAAGACGTTCTTTTCATTATAGGGGACTGGAATGCAAAAGTAGGAAGTCAAGAAACACCCGGAGTAACAGGCAAATTTGGCCTTGGAATACGGAATGAAGCAGGGCAAAGACTAATAGAGTTTTGCCAAGAAAATGCACTGGTCATAACAAACACCCTCTTCCAACAACACAAGAGAAGACTCTACACATGGACATCACCAGATGGTCAACACTGAAATCAGATTGATTATATTATTTGCAGCCAAAGATGGAGAAGCTCTATACAGTCAGCAAAAACAAGACCAGGAGCTGACTGTGGCTCAGATCATGAACTCCTTATTGCCAAATTCAGACTGAAATTGAAGAAAGTAGGGAAAATCACTAGACCATTCAGGTATGACCTAAATCAAATCCCTTATGATTATACAGTGGAAGTGAGAAATAGATTTAAGGGCCTAGATCTGATAGATAAAGTGCCTGATGAGCTACGGAATGAGGTTCGTGACATTGTACAGGAGACAGGGATCAAGACCATCCGCGTGGAAAAGAAATGCAAAAAAGCAAAATGGCTGTCTGGGGAGGCCTTACAAATAGCTGTGAAAAGAAGCGAAGCGAAAAGCAAAGGAGAAAAGGAAAGATATAAGCATCTGAATGCAGAGTTCCAAAGAATGGCAAGGAGATAAGAAAGCCTTCTTCAGTGATCAATGCAAAGAAATAGAGGAAAACAACAGAATGGGAAAGACTAGAGATCTCTTCAAGAAAATCAGAGATACCAAAGGAACATTTCATGCAAAGATGGGCTCGATAAAGGACAGAAATGGTATGGCTCTAACAGAAGTAGAAGATATTAAGAAGAGATGGCAAGAATACACAGAAGAACTATACAAAAAAGATCTTCATGACCCAGATAATCACGATGGTGTGATCACTCACCTACAGCCAGACATCCTGGAATGTGAAGTCAAGTGGGCCTTAGAAAGCATTACTACAAACAAAGCTAGTGGAGGTGACGGAATTCCAGTTGAGCTATTCCAAATCCTGAAAGATGATGCTGTGAAAGTGCTGCACTCAATATGCCAGTAAATTTGGAAAACTCAGCAGTGGCCACAGGACTGGAAAAGGTCAGTTTTCATTCCAATCCCAAAGAAAGGCAATGCCAAAGAATGCTCAAACTACCACACAATTGCACTCATCTCACATGCTAGTAAAGTAATGCTTAAAATTCTCCAAGCCAGGCTTCAGCAATGTGTGAACCATGAACTTCCTGATGTTCAAGCTGGTTTTAGAAAAGGCAGAGGAACCAGAGATCAAATTGCCAACATCCACTGGATCATGGAAAAAGCAAGAGAGTTCCATAAAAACATCTATTTCTGCTTTCTTGACTATGCCAAAGCCTTTGACTGTGTGGATCACAATAAACTGTGGACAATTCTGAAAGAGATGGGAATACCAGACCGCCTGATCTGCCTCTTGAGAAATTTGTATGCAGGTCAGGAAGCAACAAATAGGAAAAGGAGTACGTCAAGGCTGTATATTGTCACCCTGTTTATTTAACTTATATGCAGAGTACATCATGAGAAACGCTGGACTGGAAGAAACACAAGCTGGAATCAAGACTGCTGGGAGAAATATCAATAACCTCAGATATGCAGATGACACCACCCTTATGGCAGAAAGTGAAGAAGAACTAAAGAGCCTCTTGATGAAAGTGAAAGAGGAGAGTGAAAAAGTTGGCTTAAAGCTCAACATTCAGAAAACGAAGATCATGGCATCCGGTCCCATCACTTCATGGGAAATAGAAGGGGAAACAGTGGAAACAGTGTCAGACTTTATTTTTCTGGGCTCCAAAATCACTGCAGATGGTGGCTGCAGCCATGAAATTAAAAGACGCTTACTCCTTGGAAGGAAGGTTATGACCAACCTAGATAGCATATTCAAAAGCAGAGACATTTTGCCGACAAAGGTCTGTCTAGTCAAGGCTATGGTTTTTCCTGTGGTCATGTATGGATGTGAGAGTTGAACTGGGAAGAAGGCTGAGCACTGAAGAATTGATGCTTTTGAACTGTGGTGTTGGAGAAGACTCTTGAGAGTCCCTTAGACTGCAAGGAGATCCAACCAGTCCATTCTGAAGGAGATCAGCCCTGGGATTTCTTTGGAAGGAATGATGCTAAAGCTGAAACTCTAATACTTTGGCCACCTCATGTGAAGAGTTGACTCATTGGAAAAGACTCTGATGCTGGGAGGGATTGGGGGCAAGAGAAGGGGACGACAGAGGATGAGATGGCTGGATGGCATCACTGACTTGATGGACATAGTCTGAGTGAACTCCGGGAGTTGGTGATGGACAAGGAAGCCTGGTGTGCTGCGATTCATGGGGTCGCAAAGAGTCGGACACGACTGAGTGACTGATCTGATCTGATGATATTTTTCATGCTGCCTTACTTCACTCTGTGTACCAGGCTGCAGGTTCATCTACCTTACTAGAACTAACTCAGATTTACTTCTCTTTATGCCTGAGTAATAGTCCATTGTACATATGTGCCACAACTTTCATCCATTCATCTGTCAATGGACATCTATGCTTCCATGTCAGGACATTGCCTCCATATCCTGACTATTGTAAAAAGTGCTTCAGTGAACACTGCGTTCATGTGTCTTTTTGAATTATGGTTTTCTCAGGGTATGTGCCAAGTAGTGGGACTGCTGGGCCATATGGTAATTTTATTCCTAGTTTTTTAAGGAATCCCCGTACTGGAGAACTGACATCTTTTATGTTGAGTCTTCCAACATAGCTAGAGAATGAGGAATTAGTTTCCTCTCTCTGCTGCATATTTCCCAAGACTGTATCTATGTTTTAGGTCAAACTGTGGGAGACAGAAAAAGAAAAGCAATGGGAATTCTACACATGCTCTGGAGACCAGAGTTCTTCTAGTCAAAGAGAGGATTTCCCTTCCTCAGATGTTTAGTTGCTTCCCTGGCCACTGCTCTCAGGGCTGTGTGCCTTGACAATATTGCCTAGGGGCTGAGAGTATAGGGAAGATTGGAGAAAAAAAAAAGTTAAAAGAAGCGAACCTTAAGAGACCCTCTTTTTGTATCTCAGACCAGAGAGGGCTACTTCTGGGGCTCTCTTCCTGTACCCACAGTGCACTTCTGAGTTTTGGACTAGTACAATTTTGAGAAGAAGTAGAGAGCAGGCATCCTTTGTTGCTTCTGACATTAGCAGGGAGGAGTCCAGTCTTGTTCCATAAAGTGTGATGTGACATTAGAAGCACAATCCATAAAAGAGACAACCAATAAATATGATTTCATTAAAATTAAATTTTTCTGTGCCAATGAGCACATTCTGTACCTAAAGGTACCATTAAGCCATTAAGGAAATGGAAAGCATAAGCCACAAATTAAGAAAATATTTTGAAATCACATGTCTGATATTTATAATTTGTCCAGAATATATAAAGAGTTGATGCAACTCAGCAACAGGAAATCAAATAATCTAACTTACAATGGGCAACATATTTGAAAAGACATTTCATTAAAGATATAAAAATGGCTGATAAGTACATAAAAAGAACCCCGATATCATTAGAGAAACCCTAATTAAAATTACACACCCAGTAAAGTGACTATAGTAAAAAAGAAGCACTGGAAAGGATGTGGAGAAACTAGGACCCTCATACACTGCTGGTGGAAGTGTAAATGGTACAGCTGCTCTGGAAAATAGTTTGCCAATTTCTTAAATAAAGAGTATTATAAGACGCTGCAATTGGGAATTTGCCCAAGAAAAACAAAAACATACATCCACACAAACTCCTATATACAAATGTTCTTAGTAACATTACTCATAATAGCTAAAAAAGGGGAACAATTCAAATGTCCATCAACTGGTGACAGAAGTAACATCTACACAGCTGAATAACACTGGGCAATAAAAAGGAACAAAGGGGACATGCCACAATTGGGAGAATCCCAGAAACATTATCCTCAAAGGACTCAGACACAAAGACTTCATATTATGTGATTCCGTTTATATGAAATGGCCAGATAAGGCAAGTCTACATAAATAGAGCACATTAGTGATAACTTTAACCTGGGGCTGAGAGTGGGAATGGAGAGTGACTACAAATGCACACCACAGACTTTTTTGGGGTGAATAAAAATTTTCCAAGTGAGTGCAATTGTGTGCTCATTTCACATGCTAGCAAGGTAATGCTCAAAATCCTTCAAGATAGATTTCAACAGTAGGTAAATCTAGAACTTCCAGATGTACAAGCTGGATTTAGAAAAGCCAGAGGAACCAGAACTCAAACTGCCAACATCCCCTGGATCATAAAAAAAAGCATGGGAATTCCAGAAAAACATCTACTTCTGCTTCAGTGACTATGCTAAAGCCTTTGTGTGGATCACAACAAACTGTGGAGAATTCTTAAAGAGACAGGAATACCAGACCACCTTACCTGCCTCCTGAGAAAACTGTACATAGGTCAGGAAGCAACAGTTAGAACTGGACATGGAACAACAGACTGGTTCCAAATTGGGAAAGGAGTATGTCAAGGCTATATGTTGTCACCCTGCTTATTTAACTTATATGCAGAGTACATCATGCAAAATGCTGGCTGGAGGAAGCTCAAACTGGAATCAAGATTGTCAGGAGAAATATCAATAACCTCAGATATGCAGATGACACCACCCTAATAATAGAAAGTGAAGAGGAACTAAAGAGCCTCTTGATGAAGGTCAAAGAGGAGAGTGAAAAAGGTAGCTTAAAACTTAACATTCAAAACACTAAGACCATGGCATCTGGTCCCATCACTTCATGGCAAATAGATGGGGAAACAATGGAAACAGTGGCAGACTATTTTCATGGGCTCCAAAATTACTGTGGATATGACTGTAGCCACAAAATTAAAAGAGTTTGCTCCGTGGAAGAAAGGCTATGACAAACCTAGACAGCGTATTAAAAAGCAGAGACATCACTTTGCCAACAATGGTCTGTATAGTCAAAGCTATGGCTTTTCCAGTAGTCATGTATGGATGTGAGAGCTGGCCCATAAAGAAGGCTGAGTGCCAAAGAACTGATGCTTTCAAACTGGGGTGCTGGAGAAGATTCTTTAGAGTCCCTTGGACAGCAAGGAGATCAAACTAGTCAATCCTAAAGGAAATCAGTCTTGAATATTCATTGGAAAGACTGATGCTGAAGCTGAAGCTCCAATACTTTGGCCACCTAATGCGAAGAGTCGACTCATTTAGAAGACCCTGATGCTGGTAAAGATTGAAGGCAGGAAGAGAAGGGGGTGGCAGAGAATGAGATGGTGGGATGGCATCATGGACTCAATGGACATGAGTTTAAGCAAACCCAGGAGATCGTGAAGGACAGGGAAACCAGGTGTGCAGCAGTTCATGGGGTCGCAAAGAGTCAGACATGACTGAGCAACTGAACAACAAACTTTCTAAGAGTGGTGATACCAGCATAACTCTGCAAGTTTACTGCAGTTATTAATAAATACTTAAAATCACTGCATCATACACTTTAAATGGGTATATTTTCTGGTTCCAGGAAAGATGGAATAAGTGCATGCCACTCTGTTACTTCCAGTGGGTGAAACCATAACTCCTGGACAGAATGCATGGAGCAGCTGTTTGACAGGACACTGAAATGTGAATGGTAGCAGGTCAACTGGCAAAGGAGATGGTAATTTGAAGTTCCATCCAACCAGTGGTGAGTTTTCCATTTTTCTCCTTCTGGTATTAGCCAGGCTGCACTCAAAGGCAACTCCAGAACTGGAAGTGTGCACTAGAATCACAAAGCAAGAGCCCTAAGAGAAGCTCCTTCTGGTCTGAGAGTTACCCCATCTGTAAACGGCATACTACCCACCAGGGTAGTAATGTGTATAGCCCCTGTTACATAATAAACACTCAATAAGTAGTATTATTGTTAGTTCTTAATCATCTGAGACTAATTATATAGGATGGAATTGCCAAATTAGATGCCTTGAACTTGTTAATCTTCTTCCCTAAGATTACACATTACAAAGGTTTTCTTTGAGTGTTAATTCTATTGAATTCTTCTTGACACTGGAACAATGTTCTTCTTTGCTACAGCTGCCTTTAAAAACGTGTCCTTGGAGATCCTATAAGGTGGTAAAGGTTCTGCTGCAAGGTGACCTGACACTCCAGCTATACGAGGAGTTAAGCCTCGTAAGACAACCAAGGCTTTTCTGGATTCAGATAAGGGGGCGAAAAGGCTGCTCTCTAGGCGATGCCCCACACTACTCCTCTTCCACCTCTGGGGAATTGGTCTGAAAAGCACCTGTTGGCCAGCTTTGTCCAGCTCAATGGAGGGGTACTTAACTATCAGTCTGAGAGTTTTCATTTAACAGGGCATTGTGAATACACTTCAGAAGCCAGACAGTGAAGAGTAAAAAAGAGTGAAGATGGAAAAGCATGCTTCGAGTCGCCTTTTCCTGAGAATTGCACTGGGATGGAGAGCTCATTCTCTGGACAGAGGCCTTCTCTGCATCCTAGACCAGCGAGTATTCAAAGCACTAGAGTCTTCCAACAACCCCTGTTAAGTGTCCTGACTGTACAGATAAGGAACCTGAGTTATGGAAAGGTCAAGGAACTTGTCCAAAGCCACAAAGCCAGTAAACAGCAGACCCAGACTTTGACGGTATCAAGATATTTATGAGAAATTCATCTAGATAAAATTCCAAAAGTGAGAAAAACTAAGTGTAGATTAAGAAGTTCCTAGTATGTGCACAGTAGCAGTTCCAGAAGAATAGACTGGAGGGCACAGAGACACCACAAAATTTGAGATTAAAACTAGAAATGTCCTAAAAGTGAAAAATAACATGACTGTTCGGATCAAAAGGACACTATATACACTGAGCACACAGGTAAATTTACACCCTGACAGACTACAACGGGCCCAGATCTCACCATTAAAGGAATAAAATAAAACATGCAGCTTCCAAACCAAGTGACAGAAAAACATGAATACTGAAAATTTTACCAGTTGAAAATGTAGCAATTAGTATTGCAGGGAAGAAAAAAATAAAGATGGTAAACAAAATATGATTTATTAGATTGAACTTTTTATAAAGCTATCATTTCTATAAGTCAAAAATGAATATCAATTTTATTTGGTTCAGCCTTAAAGAAGTCTAAATATATCAATAGTCACAATAAATGCACATGCATCAAACTCAACTATTAAAAACAAAGATTATTCGAGTGATTTAAAAATATAAAATTCAGCCATTTAATAGAGGTACACCTAAAACAAAAATTATACAGATGGCTATAAATAAAAAAGGGAAAAAAGACGCATCAGGAAAATCAGAAAACTAAAAGTGACATAACAATATCAAAATCAGGAGGAAGAAAGTCAATAAAGATACAGTGAACGCTGAGTTTAAAAAATACATGTGCATACGCACACACACACACACACACACACACACGGTAAATTGTCTTAAATGCATCCAATGCATCAACCTTGAAAAATAAACTAACAGAATGATATAGAAAGAAAGAAAAGAAAGTGAAGTCGCTTAGTCGTATCTGACTCTTTGTGACTCCATGGACTGTAGCCTACCACGCTCCTCTGTCCATGGGATCTTCCAGGCAAGAGTACTGCAGTGGATTGCCATTTCCTTCTGCAGAAGATCTTCCCAACCCAGGGATCAAACCTGGGTCTCCTGCATTGTAGGCAGGCGCTTTACCATCTGAGCCACCAGAGAAACTGTCAAATCCATAATCACAGTGGAAGTTTTTAATACAACTTAAAAAAATTGCACTTTCTAGATCACAAAGGAGGTTTCAACACATTTCAAAAAGATCATCTTTATGTACAGATCATTAATCTAGGAATCAATAAAAAATGAGAAAACCAGAAGGCAAAATGAAATGTACACAGAAAAATTTTAATGTACTTCTAAGTCATCCTGGGTTAAAGAGAAATCAAATGGAAATTACAAACTACTTATCAATGAATAAGGATGAAAGAGCTGGCCACAAATGAAGCAACTCAGCAAGCACACACTACACATAAAACTAGCAGGATGCACTGACTTGATTCAAAGATGTAAATTTAGTGTTTGATGAATTTACTACAAAACAAAAATGTTTTAAATTAACAGGTTAAGCATTTAAATTAAGGAAGTGAAAAAACAGATTAAACACAAAATAGAAGATAGAGAACAAATTTTTTAAAACTGGATAAGCAAAAAGGAAAAACTACTCCTCTTTTAAAACATAAAAATTTCAAACCACTAACAAGACTGCCTAACGAAAAAAGAGAAAAACAAAATTAAAAATGAGGATACATAATTACAGATCTAGTAAAAATGTTTTAAAATCATGAGGTACCTAAGATAATGCTATGAACAAAACAAAAAAATCAAGCTTTCCAGTTCATCATGAATTACCCAAATTCTAATTGTGATTTGGCTAACTAAAGATCATACTCTGTAAACCTTTCCACTGTGTTCTCTGGAACTCATGGTTACTGTCATTAGCAAAATTCCTTATATTCACAATCTTTTCATTGAATATTCCCACCATATCCTACACTAATTAAAATATCTCCGAAGAATACTGTTTCCTGAGTGTTCTTTCAAGAGAAGGCTGGCCTTTTTCAACATCGCTGTATCACTGAGGCTGGAGGTGGGGGGTAAATACCTCCCTTGTTCCTCACTGCTGTTTCAAGAGTATGTTCCTCCCTCCTCCTGAAGAAGTTTCAGGTCCTTTAAAGACACTGCTACCAGAAGCTGCCAATCCACCCTTGTCCAGTCATCTGTCACATTCCCGACCAACTCTGTCACTAGTCTTGTCATCATACTCTCGGTCATTCTAGTTTCCACAAAGTCGATTTTTCAATAGTTGGCCTCTCAGATCTGTGCTCTGCTCTGCTCTCCTCCACCATATCTCACCCACTTGCGTTCACGCTATTCCCTTAAATCACATCATTACTGATACTCTCCATTTTAAGCATCCCAATCTCTGGTCACCATTACTCTTCCACCTCCCAGCCCTCCTCCCTTCCCCCGACATCCAGGTTTATTCCCACTCAGTTACTCCAATAATCCCAGACCTTTACCATCCTTCATTGGGATCTCCAATCCAGACCCTTCCACCCTCTCACTCGCTGTTACCCTCTTCATGTTCTCCCTTTATTATACTCATCACCTTGTATCTCTCCCTAGTCTATCTCACTAGCTTGGCATTATCCCAATCCTCGCTAAATCCAACTTTCTGCTGATTTTGCACTGGGGCTGCTGAATTAATACAGAAAACATATGAGCATGGTGACTGGTCTCATTTTCAGTTTACAAACACAAACCTCAAGTAGGCTCCTGGCACGAGCTAGTATTCCCATTACCGTTCCCAGTTAACCCTTTCAAACTGCTCATCTCCACAGAGTCCCAATACGTTTCCCACCCTCCTCACACACAGGTGTAACCCGTTTCTCATTTCACTAAAAATGCCATCAGATGAGGATTTCCATACCTTCATCAACACACTGACCATCCTGTAGGTTTCTGTGATCATAAACATTGAGCCTCTTCCCTGTTATACCGGGAAAGTCTGAATTATCCCTGTTCCTGTCTGAAACCAATTACATTCCTTCTCATCTACTCAAATTCAGTGCTCTTGCCATAACTCTCCCAAACTTCCATCAATGGGATCATTTCTATCAATATAGAAACGTGTTGTACTATTTGCCCTTGATTGCATGATCCCCCCAGCTTACTGCCCCAATTCTTTTTTTCCTACTACATCTCAAAAGGGCTGCTGTACTTGCTGTCTCCACTGCTTCCCCTCCCACTGAGCTTCTCCCACTCTTTTCTTATGTTGATTTTACGTGAAGCATAACAGAGTGTAAAAAAAACCCAACATAAATTTAGAGCGAATGAGTTATCACACAGCAAATGCTCATGACTCAGATGAAGAAATAGGAACACAGTGGGCACCTCCCAAGTCCCTCTTGCTCCTGATTACTTTTCTTTCCTCTCAAAAGCACTTTTTAGTTTCTCAGAATATATCTTCCAGATACAGTAAATGCCTCTAGGTAAAGGCAGCCTCCAAACTCTAAGCTCACTTCTCTGGGTTCCATCTTCTCTCAGATTTTGGCTCTGAAATTCTCCACTACCTTCTCATCTCTGCCTTCTAACCTCGGGACATTTTCAAGCAGGTGCTTTTTATGTATTTTTTCCCAACTCTCTATATATTCAACTGGAGAGGTGGTCCAGACCACCAGCCACTACAGAATGAAAGTCTCCCCATTCTTTTAAATCATGATTTCATTCCTATTACTTCAAAGGAACAATTCTGTTCCTCCACACACTGAAATCCACTGGTCAATTTAGACGTCTCACCTTACTTCACCTCTCAGCAGATTTAACATAGTTGGCCAGCTCCTCCTTGAGACGTTATTTCACCTCTCCTCAGCCTCTTGCTAGATCTTCCTTCTTTTCTTATCTTTGACAGCTGGAACCCTAACCTCTTTTTCACCTCATCCACTCCTGGTGGACAATGGCTGGATATCTTAACCAGCACTGTGTCTTTAAATTCTCTTGTTCCTTTAGTGACTCCAGCTGCAACCTCTCCCCTGAATGCCAGGATTTTATAAATCTGTGCTAACAATTCTTGATTTCTATTCCCATATTTCTATTCTCCTCTTCTTTCCATCTTGGCAAGAAATTATCACTATATGAAAACTATCACTATAATTCAGATAGCTCATCAGGTCTGTTTTTTTTTCTTTTGCTCTACACCCAATCTGTCAGCATTGATAGCTTCCGTCTTAAATATACAATCAGAATTTGAAAAGTTCTTCACCTTGACTATGCCTCTATTAATCTTACTCATGACACTCCTATACTCTGCATGAAAATCTCATCCACTGCAGCTGGAAAACATAAACTGGTGAAACCACAGTGGGAGCAATTTTTTAAAAAACCCTATGAAATTTAAAGCGGATTCCTCTCAGCACAATTATTTCGTATCTCTGTGAAACTGACCATAATCCATGGTAACAAATACATTTTACAGTAATCCAGAACATATATTCTGAAACAATGATTAATGAAAAATAAACTTATTACATTAAACATACTCTGATATCTTCTATTTCACTAATTAAAATGCTAACAGGTACTCACATTGTGTACGAAATACCATTAAAAAAAAAAACAAAACTTAAGGCCTAAGGTTTTCTAAATTGATCTCATATCCATTAATAGCTGAAGGGTCATGACCTGCAATTTAGGTTTTTTTATTTGTTTTAATTTGCTTTATTTTTCGGCTGTACCACACAGTATGTGGGATCACAGCTCCCCACCCAGGGATCGAATTTGCACCCCCTACATTGGAAGCTCCGAGTCTTAATCACTGGACCACCAGAGAAGTCCCACAACCTATATTCAGAAAGCACTGTTCCAGAGAAAACTTTTACATCTGTACAAGAGATGTAATAACATGTTGGCTTGAAAAGGATATTTACAAATACTTTGTAACTTTAAAATATATACCCTTAAGTAAAAGCACAATCAGTAAACTGTGATGCATATCCACACAATGGACTTCTACAAAGCAGTTAAAATGAATAACCTAGAACTCCATGTAATGACATGGCCAAATTTCAAAATCAATGCTTAAACAAAAACAATTTTAAAGTTGTAGAAGAATATGTACATATGCTGTACTAGCATTTGTTAAAACTATGAAACTATACTATATATTATTTAGGTAGGTAGACAGAAAGACATGCAGCAATGATAAATGCAAAAAATGAGACCTATAGTTAGGGAAGAATGGAATATAACTGGGGAGGGATACACAAATGGTTTCAACTGTAGCAGTAAAGTTTTACTGCTAAAAACAAAATACGAAGAGAATATGGCAACTTATTGAGATTCAATAAAGTTAGGGGTTGGTACAAAGCTTTGTTATCTCCTACAGCTTTCTGAATGTTTAGACCATTTCATTTAAAAAGATTAATAGTTAAGAGATCACCAGTAAAAATGGAAAATGCAAAAGAAACTTTAAGTATTTTAAAACATTTTTAAAACTATATCATGTATGTCTTAGGGCAACAGATAAAAAATCAGGGAACTCACTAGACTTGTAAAACAAAAAAATTTACATTTCATGAAGCAGGTAGAAAACCACACTCTAAGAGGATACAGATACAAAGAGTAAGATTTGGGACTTCACTGGTAGCCCAGTGGTTAAGAATATGCCTCCCAAAGTAGGGAAGCAGGTTCAGTCCCTGCTTAGGGAACTAAGATCCCACGTGCTCTAGAGCCCACGCACCCCAACCAGAGAAGCCCACTCACTGGAATGAAGGCAGCACAGCCAAAACAATAACAGAGTAATGATTATATTACAATACTGTTTACAAAATTTTACTTAACTGAAACAAAAAATACATCAGCCTTGGAACTACTATTTACAGAATTATAACAAAGTGAGTGCAAACACCTGAAAGAATACAAAACTGTGGGTCTTAAAAACTGTAAGCAGAGCAATTTTCAGAAGTTCATCAAAATCATCTAAAAGAACCTTATCTGAAATGAGAAAACAAAATTCTGTAGATTTTGATCTGTTTCCAGAATTTTATCTAATATTAGAAGGAATAGTTAACAAAATGAGGGAAAAAAAATAACTTTCAGTAATTAGGTCGAGAAAAAGGGAATAAGAAGTCAGAAGACCTGGATTTGAGCCTGATTCAATTGTCCTGGGCTATAGCAATCTCTCTGAGGCACTTACCAGCAGCCTGCCACATGGGACTGATAATTTTTTAAACCAAATTAAAATTACTTTAAAAACTAGAAAGATGAAAAGGCTATTGTTATACTAAACATCTCACAAATATTTCCATGAATAAAAAAAGTAAATTGCAGGGTTTTATGTCTATTTTTAAGAAGTCAGAAAACAATGGCAAGCAGTTAGTAATTAAAAATTTAACAAATAAAAGAAATTCAAAAGAATAGCTGAAAGACAGCCTAAGAGTTTTCCCTGGAAGTAGAACAGAAAGATGAGAAAAGATAAAAATAAAAGGGACTAAGAGAATCAATGCAAGTAGTCCAAAGCCTGGCTAATAGGAGTTTCAATGAGAGAACACAGACTGATGGGACATATCATTTGCATGCTTAGTAGCTTCTGACTCTTTAAGACCCTTTGGACTACAGCCCTCCAGGCTCTTCTGTTCATGGGATTCTCCAGGCAAGAATACTGGAGTGGGTTGCCAATTCCTACTCCAGGAGATCTTCCTGACCCAGGGACTGAACTGGCATCTCCCAAGTCTCCTGCATTGGCAGGAGGATTCTTTACCACTGAGCCACCTGGGAAGCCCAATGGCACAAATAATAGACCTGTCTAATAAGCCACAACTCACTTGACTTCAAGGATATTGGTACAAAACACCTTTAACTTACCAATCTACAGGGAAGAGAGGAACAATCAATGGTACCAGTGATGCAATTAGCAAAATGCAGGCTCAGGAAGGACATAAGACACTGAAAGTGAGCGAGTCACTCAATCATGTCCAACTCTTTGAGATCCTATGGACTATACAGTCCATGGAATTCTCTAAGCCAGAATACTGGAGTGGGTAGCCTATCCCTTCTCCAGGGGATCTTCCCAACCCAGGGATTGAACCCAGGTCTTCTGCATTACAGGCTGATTCTTTACCAGATGAGCCACAAGGGAAGCCCATAAGACACTTTACCTGGTCTTCAAATAATAAACCATGAGGGTAAAAAAGAAGAGGGAACCTGCAGACTGAGAAAGACTTGAAAGAGATACCTACCAGTTGCAATTCTGATATAAACACTATTAAAAAGGGAAATATATGACATAACTAGGAAATGTAAATACAAACTGGGTATTTCAGGTTACCAAGGAATCACTCACTATTAATATATTTTGAGGTATGAAAAATGGTACCATGATTTCCTTTTCCCCCTGATTCTATGAGTCCCATCTTTCAGAGATAAATACTGTAATATTTACAAATGGTATGTCTTTGTCTGGGGCTGGGGAATCTGCTGCTCATCTCACTTACCTGACTGATCCCCCAAATCCACAAACAGTGTGGGATTCTCCAAAGCGCCACTCCTCTCATGTCAGCTGGCTGACCCCAGAGTCAATGATCCAAGTGAAATAAAAGACCAAACTGGAACCACAGTGTATTTTATAACCTCCCCTTCATGGATCACAGCTTTTTTGTAGCAAAGGGGCTTGCATAACTCAGTGAAGCTATGAGCCATGCCTTGCAGGGCCACCCAAGACAGATGGGTCATAGTGAATACTTCTAACAACTTATGGACTCTGTGGGAGAGGGAGAGGGTGGGGAGATTTGGGAGAATAGCATTGAAACATGTATAATATCATGTATGAAACGAGTCGCCAGTCCAGGTTTGATGCACGGTACTGGATGCTTGGGGCTGGTGCACTGGGACGACCCAGAGGGAGGGTAGGGGAGGGAGGAGGGAGGAGGGTTTAGGATGGGGAACGCGGGTATACCTGTGGCGGAGTCATTTCGATATTTGGCAAAACTAATACAATATTGTAAAGTTTAAAAAAAAAAAAAAAAATGTGGTCCACTGGAGGAGGAAATGGCAACCCAATCCAAAATTCTTGCCATGAGAATTCCATGAACATTATGAAAAGGCAGAAAGATATGACACTGGAAGATGACACTCCATCACTTGTACTGTGTTCTGCTGGTCATACAGATCAACCCTGGCACAACATAGAAAGAGACATCCAGAGAGTAAATGCCAGGAGATGGAGATTGCTGCAGGACATCTTAGAGGATATAAATGAGGTTACACAATACAACTTTTAAGAATTACTGAAGGTGATGAATACATTAGGGCTCACATTATTATCTCTATTTTGTATATATTTGAAAATTTCCATAATAAAAAGCTTTTCAGAATGTTTTTAAACAAAGAATAAAAGCACACAGATGGAATAAGAAGGTTTAAGGGAAAAAAAGGCTCTTCAGCAGTAGTAGTGATTCTGTGCCACTTCCACCTGGAAGCAGCCTAGTCCCACAGAGACCCAGTGGTTGCCAGACTGTTTTAAGCAGCTGGACTAGCAATCCAGCACAAAGCAAGAGTTTTTCAAGTCTGAGAGTTCTCATTAAGCCCCAAATTTGGTGTACAAGCCTAAGTATCACATCATTTAAACACTGATCTCCTTATCATAAAGTTGTTCACTCTGCAAAAACTAGTGCTTATAATACAATTAAAGACTATTCATTAATAAAAGTATCTTCAAGAACCACATAAAAGACTTTTAAAAAACATTTAATAAAATGTATTGATAGCAGTGATGTATTTAGGGGAATTATTAAAGTACAAAAATAACTCTCCTATAAACAGTAATAGTTAAGGTTCTTTTAAACATCACTGAATCTGAGACTTCCCTGAGAAACCTAGCTTGCTTCAATAACTATTAAATTATTCAGAAAGTACAGTTTGTGAAAATCTAAGTTTATAATGAAGCTTCTTTTGACTGATGTCCACCTAACCAGTTTGCTAGATGAACAGATACTCTCCAGCCCCTGAGTTTTTATAGGCACAGTATTCAATGGTTTCCTTATTCTGACTTTATTCAAACCTGTGCCATGTAATGATAAACCATGACTGCCTTCTGTGAACCACTGTTTAGAAAAATTTTCCCTGGAGTATCTTTTCATGTGTTTGTTAGCCATCTGTATGTCTTCTCTGGAGAAATGTTTGTTTAGGTCTTTTTCCCACTTTTTGATTGGGTTGTTTTTCAAATGGTATTGACTTGTCTGAGCAGCTTGTATATTTTGGAAATTAACCCTGTGTCAATTGTTTCATTTGCCATTATTTTCTCCCATTCTGAGGGTTGTCTTTTCACCTTGTTATAGTTTGCTCTGCTGTGCAAAAGCTTTTAAATTTAATTAGGTTCCACTAGTTTATTTTTGTTTTTATCCCCATTACTCTATGAGTTGGGTCATACAGGATCCTGCTGTGATTTATATCACAGAGTGTTCTGTTTTCCTCTAAGAGTTTTAGTTTCTGGTCTTACATTTAGGTCTTTAATCCATTTTATCTTTGTGTATGGTGTTAGGAAGTTCTCTACTTTCATTCTTTTACATATAGCTGTGCAGTTTTCCCAGCACCACTTACTGAAGAGGCAATCTTTGTCCCACTGTAATATTTTTGCCTCCTTTTGTCTAATATCCTTGACTCCTTGCCTCCAAAAATATGGTATCTGTAGGCATGTAGGTTTATCTCTGGGCTATCTTGTTCCATTGGTCTATATTTCTATTTTTGTGCCAGTACCCTACTGTCTTGATGACTGTAGCTTTGTGGTATAGTCTGAAGTCAGGAAGGTTGATTTCTCCAGCTCCATTCTTCTTTCTCAAGATTGCTTTGGCGATTTGGGGTCTTCTGTGTTTCATTATGAATTGTAAAATTTTTTGTTCCAGTTCTGTGAGAAATGCCTTTGATAGGGATCACACTGAATGTGTAGATTGCATTTGGTAGTATAGTCATTTTCACAATATCGACTCCATGGAGTTAATGAGTTTTTTTTTTTCTTGTGATGGTTTTCTATGTAATTATTACTAATTTTCCATTGCTTCTCCAGTGGACCATGTTTTGTCAGAACTCTCCACCATGACCCAACTGTCTTGGGTGGCCCTGCACCGCATGGCTCATAGTTTCATTGAGTTACTCAAGGCTGTGATCCATGTGATCATTTTGGTTAGTTTTCTGTGACTGTGGTTTTCATTCTGGAGGCCATGGGATTGCATTCTTGCTTTTCCTGTCTGCTCTCTGATGGATGAGGATAAGAGGCTTGTGCAAGCTTCTTGATGGGAGGGACTGGCTGTTGGGAAAACATGTCTTGCTCTGGTGGGCAGGTTCATGCTCAGTAAATCTTCAATCCAATTTTCTGCTGATGGATGGGGCTGTGGTCCCTCCCTGTAGTTTGGCCTGAGGTGGACCAGTCCTGGAGTCTGCAGTGTCCATGACAGAGACAGAGGCTCTGTGATAGGGCTAATGGCAAAAGGACTTAAGTCAACAGGCCATGCCTCCCAGGACTGCTGCTGCCAGTACCCCTGACCAGAAGGCAGGCCACTGTTGGTTCATGCCTCTGCAGGAGACAAAACATGGTCCACTGGAGAAGAGAATGACAAACCACTTCAGTATTCTTGCCTTGAGAACCCCATCAACAGTAAGAAAAAAAGGTAAAAAGATATGAAACTGGAAGATGGGCACTGTGCCTGCAGGTCAGTAGGTATCCAATACTCTACTGGGGAAGAGCAGAGAAATAGCTCCAGAAAGAGTGAAGAGGCTGAGCCAAAGTGCAAATAATGCCCAGGTGTGGATGTATCTGGTGGTGAAAGTAAAGTCTGATGCTGTAAAGAACAATACTGCACAGGAACTTGGAATGTTAGGTCCTGAATCAAGGTAAATTGATGTGCTCAAACAGGAGATGGCAAGAGTAAACACTGACATTTAAGAATCAGTGAATTAAAATGGATGGGAATGGGCAAATTTAATTCAGATGACCATTATATCTACTACTGTGGACAACAATCCCTTAGAAGAAATGGAGTAGCCCTCACAGTCAACAGCAGTTCAAAATGCAGTACTTGGGTGCAATCTCAAAAACAAAAGAATGATCTTGGTTCATCTGCAAGGTAAACCATTCAACATCACAGTAATCCAAGTCTATACCTCAACCACTAATGCCAAAAAAGCTGAAGTCGAACAGTTCTATGAACAACAAGACCTTCTAGAACTAACAGCAAAAAGAGATGTCCTTTTCATTATAGGGGACTGAATTGCAAAAGTAGGAAGTCAAGAGATACCTGGAGTAACAAGTTAGTCTGGAGTACAAATGAAGAAGGGCAAAGGCTAACAGAGTTGTGCCAAGAGAATTCACTGGTCATAGCAAACACCCTCTTCTGGCAACACTAGAGACGACTCTACACATGGACATCACCAGATGGTCAATACTGAAATCAGAATGACTATATTCTTTGCAGCCAATGATGGAGAAGCTCTATACAGTAAGCAAAAACAAGACCGGGAGCTGACTGCAACTCAGATCATGAGCTCCTTATTGCAAAATTCAGACTTCAATTGAAGAAAGTAGGGAAAACCACTAGGCCATTCAGGTATGACCTAAATCAAATCCCTTATGATTATACAGTGGAAGTGACAAATAGATGGAAGGGATTAGATCTGATAGACAAGAGTGCCTGAGGAACTATGGATGGAGGTTTGAAACACCGTACAAGAGGTGGTGACCAAAATCAATCCCCAGGAAAAAAGAAATGCAAGAAAGCCTCCTGTCTGAGGAGGTCTTTCAAACAACTGAGAAAAGGAGAGAAGTGAAAAGCAAAGGAAAAAGTTATGGATACACCCAACTGAATGCAGAGTTCCACAGAATAGCAAGGAGAAATAAGTCAGCCTTCTTAAGTGAACAACACAAAGAAATAAAACAATAAAATAGGAAAGACTATACATCTCTTCAAGAAAATCAGAGATACCAAGAGAACATTTCATGCAAAAATGGGCAAAATAAAGAACAGGAATAGGGCCTAACAGAGGCAGAAAAGATTAAGAAGAGGTGGCAAGAATACACAGAAGAATGGTACAAAAGAGGACTTAATGTTCCGGATAATCACGATGGTGTGGAGACTCACCTACAGCCAGACATCCTGGAGTGTGAAGTCAAGTGGGCCTTAGGAAGTATTACTACGAACAAAGTTAGTGGAGGTAGTGGCATTTTAACTGAAGAGTCAGTCTTTGCTTCCTCCAAGCTGCTTAAAGTTCTGAACTACACTTTCCATGTTTGAGAGTTTTCTGTGATGTCTAGTATTTCTTGGTTATCTATTATTAAAAATGGAAGGCCAAAAAACTGACTGTAAGCTCTCAGTATGTGAGGCTTTCTGACTATGAGTCTCCTTCATTGGCGTGATCAGGCTGCTGTCATTAAATTGGAGTCTCTGATGTCAGTGTCTGCAGTTGTTTTCCTTTTCTCTAGGGCTAGTCCAATTCTGTTGAAAAAGATCCTCCAATCTCTTGCCTGGAGGGATAAAGTTCAGCTGCTAGCATTACTGTGAGCCACAGAAGGCTAAGGGGGTCTCAACAGCTAAAATGTTCACTTTATCCACCTTTCCCTGCACAGTTCCCTTGCTTTTAACAGCGCCTGTTGTCCTCTAGTCCAGATACCTTGTATCATATGGCACAGTTGGACATTAGGTGCCGGTAGGAGTGTAAGTTGGTACAACCATCTTAGAAAAATGTGCTAAAGCTATGTAAGTGTACACCCTATTCCTTTCCCCAATATATACACCAAATAGAAATGAGAGCCTAGGTCTTCCTAAAACATTCACAGAAATATCACCTTAGCCTTTATTCATAACAGCGAAAAAGTGGAAACAACCCAAATATCTATCAGTGTGTAAGCTATGGTACATTCACGTAACAAACCACCACACTGCCATGGAAACAGTATGTTTCTGATTCACGCAACAACATGGATCTCAGAGACACCAGACTATAAGCAGTGTAGATTCATCTATAAAAAGCTCAAAGAAAGACAAAGCTAATCTATGTTTAGAGATCAAAACAATGCCTGCCCCTGGGGCTGGGAGTACTGACCAGAAAGGAACATAGGAGAACTTTTAGAGGTGATGAAAATGTTCTATAATTTGATTTGGACGATGATTAGACAAGATAACATGTATGTAGCAATTCACTAATTTGTATGCTTATGACTGCATACTTCACTGTTTTAAGATACACACAACTTAAAATGATCCTTTATAAAATTGACTATATAAATGCTTTGGTAATAATGAGGTTTAAAATCCCTACTAAATCCATCAAGATAAACAATTATCTTTCAAAGCCTAAAACACATGGTCCCAATGATCTCTAGAACTTGAGATATTATTTTATCAGCATTATTTCTTAAGTGGGGGGTGGTGGTAAGAAGTAACTCAGTGATGTAACATTCATTTCAAGAATAGTCAACACTGATGTGTGATTTACTGAGAATTCAGAACATACTTTTCATTCACATTAAATACCATCAGGACCACACTAGGTACTTACCCTTCTAATCTAACATCTGGTAGAGATCTGTTGAGTGCAATCATCTCACTTGCCATTAAATTGAACTGATTGATTTTAAACATCTCTTTCATCTTTTCTTGATCCTCTTTAGGAATGACGACTGGTTTCCCCATTTCTCCAGGACCTTCATGAGGCTTTTGTACTGGCTCTAGAACTAAGAATAAGGAGGAAATTTAACTAACATTAATTTTTATAGCAATTAATTCATGTTTCTGTTGAATAACATTTATGTTTAAACTATGCCCTCAACAACCAGAGCCACCTCTGAGCCCATCCTCTACCAATGTGGGACACAGCCTAGGGGCTGCCCTGTCCCCTGCTTCCACACTGTGCCCTAATTCCAGACCTTCTCACCATGCACCACTCACCTGAATCACTGCATGGCCTTGGCACTCCCATCTCGAATATTGTGGCCACAGTAACTTCTCTAAAGCACAGTCTTCACTGTGCTATTCCCATGGTCTCAGGGAGTCTAATCTCTTTAACAGGAAACTTAAGTTTCCAAACCTACCACCTGCTGGGCTCTTCGCTTCCCAGCCCCACCCTCCCATCAAGCACCACCTGCTGCTCTCTCTGTGCCTCATGTCTACTTGTGCCAGTGCCTTTGCTCACACTGGCCACCTCCCTTGGCACCTCCCACCTCTACCTGTGAAACACCAAACCCACACTAGTCCAAGCCCCAGCTAGGACGGCTTCTCTCCTGCAGCTTTTCTGCATCTCTCTCGAGTGATGGCTTACTACTTTTGACCACATCATTTCATCCAAGGCTCTGTGTCTTTAATCAATTGTTGTTGTTTAGACGCTCAGTCATGTCTGACTCTTTGCGACCCCAAGGACTGTAGCCCGCCAGGCTCCTCTGTCCATGAGATTTCCCAGGCAAAAATACTGGAGTGGGTTGCCATTCCCTTCTCCAGGGGATTGTCCCGACCCGGGGATCAAAACTGCATCTCCTGCATTGGCAGGAAGATTCTCTATCACTGAGCCACCAGGAAAGTCCCTCTAATCAACAGCTCTCCCTAATTATGACTGCTAAACATGCCTGTGACACCCCACCTAGCTAGATTATGATTTCTTTTTTAGCTGGAGTTTTTTGTTTATTCATGTACCTTCTGTGGAGTTTAGCAGTGTTTAATAGGCATTTTATAACTATATGCTAAATTAATACATGAGTACAAGTATTATTCAAAATAAATCAAAATGAAACCCTAGAATTAACAATAGACATTATAATAAGCATTATGCAAGGTAGAACATCAAGAAATGCAATTCTAATCAGAAGTAATGTTGTTTCTTAACACAGAGTTGTTCCTCAGTATCCACGAGGGCCTAGTTCCAAGACAACTGTCACCCCACCCTGTGGATACCAAAATCTGCAGATGTGCAAATCCTTTATGTAAAAATGTATGTGGTACAATCACCCCTCTGCATAATCCATAGATATGGAGGACTGGCTGTATCAGTAAAAAAAAAGAATATTTCTGACCAGCAAATCCCAAATCTTGTTCCTAGTTATGTACTTTTGAGATATTAAAAGGTGTTACAAGAAAAATGTGTTCTAGAATATATTAAATTTGAAAAAATTGTGTTAAACTTCCCACCTAAAAGGGATGGATAGAGAATGAGGTGAGGGTAAGAATGGGATGAAATTATCTGTTTATACATTACTTATTTTTTAAGCTGAAAGTGTTATTCTCCTGCAGTGTGTTTTTAAGGCATCCCCCGCAAAGTCTCTGGATGGAAATGTCTGAAGACATCACGGCAGTAGATGAACCAGGAGTTCTCTTCAGACAGGCTTTAGGCTTTGTCTGACCGAAAACAACTCTTGTCGGCAAAGCTGGCCTACAGGATGACTGTCCAGAGCAGGTACAAAGGAACCTATCCACACCAGAGCTGCAGAATATTACTCACTATGCCTTCAACATAAAACATAAACAGAACATAAAATCTGTTTTAAAGAACTATCAAGGAAAAAATGGTGTATAATAATTGTCCCCATTCTCAGAGCTTAGAAACTGCGTTTTCAGGAAGGAAGTTAAAACATTAGGAAATAACTTGAAAAATCATAGGAAACTCCTGTAATACAATTTTAAAAAACAAATCCTATCTAATGTTTGCCAACTAAGCTCTTTAAATATAAGAATTTTTTAAAAATTCTCAGTGACAAAAATTTTTAATGACAAGTATAATGAAAACTGTAAGTACAGAAACACAATGCTCATATAAACTTTTAAAACTTAAAAAACCATAAATTATTAAACTCTCAGAGTCAATTTCTACTTACCTGTCTCTGAAAATAAAGAGCAATGAACAGATTTGGGGATTGGGACACTCAGGGGTCAGTACAAAGCACTGGAGTTCTGGAAGTCACACTTACCTTTTGTGCATGGCACAGACAAAGAGTAGGTGGGAGACATCTAGTGGCCCTGGTTATAAATATCCTTCAGTTACCTGTGCCCTATTTTAGTATAAGATGATGCTTTAAAGAAAAGTTAAAATGGAAACATTCTCACACTGCTCGGTTTTTAAATTTTTAATTGAGTATTAAGTTATACAGAACACCATCTGTAATATAGTTTTGCCTGAGGCAAGGTGAGGTGGAGTAGATTCTGAATGTAATTAAGTCCCTGGACCCACTTATCAATTCACAGGAAATACTACTGGGGACTGAGGACATGATTTAAAACAAACATTAACGGAATGCAAATCCTGACTGTGGAAAACTGGAGAAAAGAAAACAGTTTCTTCTTCTTCAACAACAACCAACAAAGCAGGGTGGAGAGGACAAAAAGAAAGAGGTACCATGTAGCTATGCCACAAGACTAGCTTTGCACTGACAGCTGTTAAAGACATGATGGATATGTGGAAGCTGCTCAGTCATGTCTGACTCTTTGTGACTCCATGGATTATACAATCCATGGAATTCTCCAGGCCAGACTGCCTGAGTGGGTAGCCTTCCCTTTCTCCAGATGATGGGTATGCTGCTGCTGCCTACTGCTGCTAAGTCGCTTCAGTCGTGTCCGACTCTGTGCGACCCCATAGATGGCAGCCCACCAGGCTCCCCCATCCCTGGGATTCTCCAGGCAAGAACACTGAAGTGGGTTGCCGTTTCCTTCTCCAATGCATGAAAGTGAAAAGTGAAAGTGAAGTCGCTCAGTCTTGCCCGACTCTTAGCGACCCCATGGACTGCAGCCTACCAGGCTCCTCCGTCCATGGGATTTTCCAGGCAAGAGTACTGGAGTGGGGTGCCATTGCCTTCTCTGGATGATAGGTATACGGGAGATCAATTTTCTGTTTTCTCTAATTTTGTTTATGCTTCAAATTTTCTATGAGGATTGGGGGAGTATGAAGGAGCACTCAAGAAATTACAGTAAGAACTAGTAAGACTAGTAAGTATAAACTTGATTGCTTATAGCCTAAGAGACTGTATGACCAGAAAATTAAAATCCTGCCCCATCATAGTGAACTCCAGCCTGGAAGTCTTAAAGAATTGGGCAAAACTGTACAACATACAAAATCTTCCTGGCTATAATACTTTACAAATTTGATCAGCTGGTACTTATTAACAACCCGAATATCTAGTATAATACCCACATTACATACTTTACCCCACTGATACATGTGAGTTTTCAGAGCCACATTTAAAATGACCATTAATCAAAAGTCTTGTAACTACTACTTACAGAACCCACCACAATAACTGAATTTAGAAATTATAATATCCCAAAGAATTAAAGGGGGACCAGTAAAGTAACCCACTTCAGTATTCTTGCATCAAAATCCCATGGACGGAGGAGCCTGGTAGGCTGCAGTCCATGGGGTCGCTCGCTAAGAGTTGGGCACGACTGAGCGACTTCACTTTCACTTTTCATTTTCATGCATTGGAGAAGGAAATGGCAACCCACTCCAGTATTCTTGCCTGGAGAATTCCAGGGACAGAGGAGCCTGTTGGGCTGCTGTCTATGGGGTCACACAGAGTTGGACACGACTGAAGTGACTTACAGCAGCAGTAAACTAATTTTCTTTGGCAAAGATGCCAGGATAAAATGAAATTAGTTAATGAATATTTTTATTACTAACACACTTGCAAAAAGCAACTAACAAAAAAGATAGTAAGTATTAACTTCCCTTGTTTTCTACTTACCAGTCTTTCATGTAAATTAAAAAAGAGATCAGTGAAACTTGTTTGAAAGCAATGGAAATGGGTTTGGATATAATCATTTTCCTGAACTGAAAAAAATACTTTCTTTGGCATAAAATTTCATTATGTAGATAATTTCTAAGAATAAAATCAGCTTTGACAAGGGGGTAACTAAGTGTTGTTCTGAAGTATTATGTGAAAACACAATACTAACATTTTATTGTATACTTCAGCTAAACTTCATCTACATGACAAGGTAGAAATTTTTCATTTCTTAGAAAATTTAATTATAAAAAAAAACTACAAGCTCACTCTGACTGCTGCCAAATGAGATTTACATATACAAACCACATGACATACCTTAGCTTTAACACAGCTTACAAATTTCTACAATTTGTATTTTCTCATGGAAGTAGAATAAACCCTGGTGGTTCAGTCATAAACAATCTGTCTGCAGTGCAGGAGACCCAGATTCGACCCCTGGGTCAGGAAGATCACCTGGTGAAGGGAATGACTGCCCACTCCAGTATTCTTACCTGGAGAATTCCACAGACAGAGGAGTCTGGTAGGCTACAGTTCATGGGGTCACAAAAAGTCTGACATGACTGACTGACTAACACTTCCACTTTTTCAAAGTTACAGGATATCCATTTGGGAAGATAAAAAGCTAAAAGCATTTCTCCCAAACAATTTTCTTAGGCGATCATAATTTTTCCTGTTTTTATGCACTATATTTCACTTACTCCAAAGTATTTTCCCCATATTTTAATATCTCTGAAATTGGGACTTGGCTTACAATGATAATTGAAATGTTTCTGTTTTCTTAGTGTTATATAAAATAAGTATTATATAAACAAAGCAAATTACCTAATTTTTTAACATTAAAATATTATTGCATATAACAAAATTCATTGATAACTCTGCTACCTCAATATCTGTGTTTTAACCCTTATTCCAATTTTATATACATTTGTAATGTGTACAAATAAAACTCTAAATACACTAAAAGTCTGTTAATATTTCTGAAAGCCTTTACTAACAATATTCTTGGACAGCAAGGAGATCCAACCAGTCCATTCTAAAGGAGATCAGCCCTGGGATTTCTTTGGAAGGAATGATGCTAAAGCTGAAACTCCAGTACTTTGGCCACCTCATGCGAAGAGTTGACTCATTGGAAAAGACTCTGATGCTGGGAGGGATTGGGGGCAAGAGGAGAAGGGGACGACAGAGGATGAGATGGCTGGATGGCATCACTGACTCGATGGACATGAGTCTGGGTGAACTACGGGAGTTGGTGATGGACAGGGAAGCCTGGCGTGCTGCGATTCATGGGGTCGCAAAGAGTCAGACACGACTCAGCAACTGAACTGAACTGAACCATCTAAAGTTTCTTCTATAAAATATGTTCTCAAAGTCTTCCTAATGTGACAACTGAAATAATTCTAGCCTAAGCACGTAAAAACTTGAATAATCAGTATTTTAGTAATCTGAAAATCAGGTACCGAGCTGGCATAAAGGATTAATTCCTACTTGAAAGTGTATCTGTAAAAATACTGAATGTTCTATGCAACATCCAAATCCATAAACTGAATGAGTTAATTCCAACAAGGCAGAGGAGTTGCAAAAATACTCCTAAGACATAACTTGTACTAATTTTATTTTTCCAAGGGCAATTTTATCTACTTCTCTAGCGAAAGAAGAATTTTCCTATTCTCACAGAGTCTGGTGTATAAAACACAAGTAAATATAAAACAATGAGAGAGTACTGCTCAAGAACATAAAATAAAACAGAATAAAATCAACCCTGTGTAATCACCAGACAGGCCTGCTGATACGTGATGTAGGTAAGTAGTGAGTACATGTAAGACCCTAGGATAATCTGATGAGCATTATCATAAGGATAATGAATCCATTCTGCTTAATTGCACACAACAGTATAAAGAGCAGAATTTGGTAAATTTTACCAAATTGGCACTGTAAAGCAGTTCAGAAAGGAGGTCCTTACGATACTGAGACAACTGCTCTAGAGTATCATATCTGCTCATTGTTTGTTTTAATTTGGTTTTTCAAATGCCACAGAGAATGAAGATCCTGGAGACCTTATGTGTTCTAACAGAAGAGACTTATTCTTCCAGGTCACTGACTGTACCTGCTAATTCCACTAAGAAGGTCTACATCCTTCATGCCATCGCCTGTCAACCCTCTCCCAACTACTTTAGTGAAAGATCTCTTCATCGGCACCACAATTTCTCAGCAGCCGTATATTGAGAGCAGTAACCTTAGGGTTCCTACACTACTTGGGACCTCCAAGTGCCCACTGCACTGAAACCCCCCATCAAAGCAGATTTTTCAAACTGTTCTTGCTTGGCAGCCATGGTTCCCCTTCCCTTAGTCATTTCCCCACTCTTTCCCTTCAATCCCTTGAAACAGTTTGAAAAATGGATTCTTTAGGGCCCCATCTAGAACCACTGGCCTCTCGTAAGTCTCTCCCTTCAGCTATTAACTCCCCTCCTGGCATCGTACTGCTCAGCCTGCTCTCATCCTGCCGCTGCTGACCTCTTTCTCAGTCATCCACACCATCTT
This sequence comes from Bison bison bison, assembly GCF_000754665.1. Lineage (NCBI taxonomy): Eukaryota > Metazoa > Chordata > Mammalia > Artiodactyla > Bovidae > Bison > Bison bison. Next base: position 2,474,778 of record NW_011494858.1, read on the forward strand.
GCTATTTCCACATAGTAAATATCAAGTTTCCTCAACACAGAGGTCCCATCCACCAGACTTAAACCTGACTCTCCCACAAGGCCCACTAAGCTCACAACCCTCACTCACCTTCATTCTCCTTTTTTCAGGACACGCTGTTGTCTCTCACGGCTCCACACTGCGCTCTCAGACAGTATCTCCTTTACTCTGTACTTCCATACTTTGAATAAAAGCTACTCCTTTTCTCTGATGCTCATGTCACTAGTGGTTTTCAGAAGCATACTAACCTTAGAATCCTCTTCAAGGATAAATCTTTTCTTATGGTTTTGATACCCCACTGTCTCCTCTGCCGAGAGTTTGTTCTTTGAAGTATTACTTCATTCCTTTATATTTTAAACCTCTTCAAAATACATTAAAAAATACGTCTGTACACAGAAAACCAACCTTAGCTCCATTCCTTTCTTCTAACTATTGTACTCTGTGTGTCAAAGCTTCCTAAAAGGATAAGCTACACACCAGTAAATATCAAGTCCACTGGTACTGAAATGGCACTTTCTAGGATAAAGAGAAACCCCATTAGGAAATGTATCACAACCACTTTTTCATCTCAGGTGAAATCACTGAACATCCATCCATCACGCCTGGATTTCCATGACCCTGCTCCCTCTGGCTTTTCCTGACTTCCAGGCTGCCCCTGACTTCCAGAAGCCTTCTCTCCCCTTGCTGACTCTCTGTGATCCTCTCCAACTCTGCCTGTCTCTGCTGCACACTCCGGAGCCCACAGTGCCACCCACGTGCTCCACCCCAGCCACTCTCTGCTGCATAACGCGCCCCCCCGGCCCCCAGCCCCTCCACATGAAATGCTCCAAACACAACTCGTCCTTCTGCCTTCCCACTGAGCCGCTCTGCCTCTGGGGCCCCTCCTCATACCAATTTACCCAAAGACGGAGACCTGAGAGCCATGGGAGACTTTTCACTTGCCCTATTACCTACATTCAGTGACTCTCCCTACTATGTAAAGTCCACTATCTACAAACTTCCCATATATTTTATTGTGTGCCCCATTTTAGTGTGGGCCCCAAGAACTTCTACAAACTTTCCCAGCAGTCTCACAACCAGTCTCACATGTCTCACTCTCTCCCACTACATCAGCCAAGTGACCACTCTCTTCTGAAAGTCGGGATCCCATCAGGTTACTTGTTTCCTTCTTTGAAATCCTTTGATGGCATGCCTCGCCTACAGGATAAAGTGCAAAACCCTTGGCATGTTATAAAATGCCTTCTGCGATGTGGTCTCTGCTGACCTCCCAGCCTCGTCTGTGCTCTCTCCTCACGCTTTCCTATCCATCAACTCTGTTCTCTCATGTGCTTATCTTATGCATGCTTTTCTCCTTTGCTTGGGATGTATTCCCTTCACCTGTCAAACCTAACAAACACCCATGCACCCTGATACTTTAGCCTGAGTGTTACTTCCCTGCAGCACCTTCTCAGAGGTCTCACGGTGTTCCTTCCTCCCACACACCTCTAGTGTGCTATCTACCGTATCACTGAAAGTTGCTCAGTTGTGTCCGACTCTTTGTGATCCCATGGACTATACAATCATGGAATTCTCCAGGCCAGAATACTGGAGTGGGTAGCCTTTCCCTCCTCCAGGGGATCTTTCCAACCCACAGATTGAACCAGGGTCTTCTGTACTGCAGGTGGATTCTCTACCAGCTGAGCCACTAGGGAAGCCCAAGAATACTGGAGTGGGTAGCCTATCCCTTCTCCAGTGGCTCTTCCCGACCCAGCAATCAAATGGAGGTCTTCTGCACTGCAGGTGGATTCTTTACCAAATGAACTATCAGGGAAGCTATCATATCACTACCTGTCTATTATTCTTCCTCTCCTACTGGATTGGGAGTTTCCCAACGGGAGAAACTATTTTGTACTGTTGAAATGTGTATCACTAGCACGTAGCACACTGCCCAGCACACAGCAGTTTACAAAACATTACAAAACATTGGTGAAGACCAAGTGTGTCTTCACCCACTACAGAGGTCCTGGTCTGTCTTATGATTGTGCTTTTGCATTTAAGATAGAATACCATGAGTTCCCACTATAAATGGCAATGGGTTAGTGTGGAATGAGGGGAAAGTTAATCTGTTCCATTTGGGAATATTCTAGGTTTTTAATGGTGAATAGCGATATCTGCCCTCTGATTTAAATGTCAACAGAGTTACAGCTCTAACACCAGTTAAGGAGGCTGGGTCTTGTCACACAACAAACTTACTAAGCAGCAGGTCCTTAAAGGAAACCAGGAAAGTCAACAGATAGGCTGACCTTGTATAAAAGTATATCTTATTAAAAATTATGGGGAAGATAAAAATTAAAAAGTTAGGCATTAGCCTAGGTATTACTAAAGTTCAGTATTAGCAACTGAGACTAATTTTAGGCAAATTTCCCATAAAATAAACAGAACTGGTTACATAATGGGGAAGATAAAAATTAAAAAGTTAGGGGTTAGCTTAGGTATTACTAAAATTCAGTGTTAGCAACTGAGACTAATTTTAGGCAAATTTCCCATAAAATAAACAGAACTGGTTACATAATCCCATCTATAAAAATTATAGTACGTAGGCAAGTAAGTTTTAGATTATAAATTTTAAAGGACCAGGTAGATCAGATCAGATCAGTCGCTCAGTCGTGTCCGACTCTTTGTGACCCCATGAATTGCAGCACGCCAGTCTTCCCTGTCCATCACCAACTCCCGGAGTTCACTTAGACTCACGTCCATCGAGTCAGTGATGCCATCCAGCCATCTCATCCTCTGTCGTCCCCTTCTCCTCTTGCCCCCAATCCCTCCCAGCATCAGAGTCTTTTCCAATGAGTCAACTCTTCGCATGAGGTGGCCAAAGTACTGGAGTTTCAGCTTTAGCATCATTCCTTCCAAAGAAATCCCAGGGCTGATCTCCTTTAGAATGGACTGGTTGCATCTCCTTGCAGTTCAAGGGACTCTCAAGAGTCTTCTCCAACACCACAGTTCAAAAGCATCAATTCTTCGGCGCTCAGCCTTCTTCACAGTCCAACTCTCACATCCATACGTGACCACA
>NW_011494858.1:2478246-2489700 GCF_000754665.1 Bison bison bison
TAACTGTTGCTTCCTGACCTGCATACAAATTTCTCAAGAGGCAGATCAGGCGGTCTGGTATTCCCATCTCTTTCAGAATTGTCCACAGTTTATTGTGATCCACACAGTCAAAGGCTTTGGCATAGTCAAGAAAGCAGAAACAGATGTTTTTATGGAACTCTCTTGCTTTTTCCATGATCCAGTGGATGTTGGCAATTTGATCTCTGGTTCCTCTGCCTTTTCTAAAACCAGCTTGAACATCAGGAAGTTCATGGTTCACACATTGCTGAAGCCTGGCTTGGAGAATTTTAAGCATTACTTTACTAGCATGTGAGATGAGTGCAATTGTGCGGTAGTTTGAGCATTCTTTGGCATTGCCTTTCTTTGGGATTGGAATGAAAACTGACCTTTTCCAGTCCTGTGGCCACTGCTGAGTTTTCCTAATTTGCTGGCATATTGAGTGCAGCACTTTCACAGCATCGTCTTTCAGGATTTGGAATAGCTCAACTGGAATTCTATCACTGCCACTAGCTTTGTTCATAGTGATGCTTTCTAAGGCCCACTTGACTTCACATTCCAGGATGTCTGGCTCTAGGTCAATGATCACACCATCGTGATTATCTGCATCATGAAGATCTTTTTTGTACAGTTCTTCTGTGTATTCTTGCCACCTCTTCTTAATATCTTCTGCTTCTGTTAGGTCCATACCATTTCTGCCCTTTATCGAGCCCATCTTTGCATGAAATGTTCCTTTGGTATCTCTGATTTTCTTGAAGAGATCTCCAGTCTTTCCCATTCTGTTGTTTTCCTCTATTTCTTTGCATTGATCGCTGAAGAAGGCTTTTTTATCTCTCCTTGCTATTCTTTGGAACTCTGCATTCAGATGTTTATATCTTTCCTTTTCTCCTTTGCTTCTCACTTCTCTTCTTTTCACAGCTATTTGTAAGGCCTCCCCAGACAGCCATTTTGCTAAGGACCAGGTACCTTCATTATAAAAGTGTAAGATACTTAAATATGGCTGTATACTCAAATAAAACATTTACATATAATTCCTAAAAATAGAATTATTGTTTAGCCAGATATTCTATAACTAACCAGACAAAGTGCATGGCCCAGAATAGCTAAATTACTGACTCACAATGCAAAGTCATTTTCATTTTGTTTAAAAATAAGTAAATAAAAGGAGGCATTTGTTTTTTGGTTTAAACACAGAGTCTAAACGGGAATTTTTCAGGTGTCTCCTTCCTTTTCCACGCCAGAGACTGCAGTGTTCTCAATGCAGCACTGATTTTATAGTCTGATCTTTTCATAAGGTCTCCCTAAATGTGCTAACTGGAGCTATTGACAGCATTAACAAAATGAACTCACCAGACCATGTCTACCTAAAATAACTTCTTGCCTTAGGACTGAGATAGGAGGGCTAGAGAACTCTCTCTCTCATGCCTGATAATGCAATTTTAACGCTCCACTCAGTATTATGACATTAGGCTAATCTCCTGTGCAGTTTTGGTAGTCCCAGCTATGCGATTCCCTACATTATTTGGTAATACGACTTCCAGAAAATTAACTACTTTTAACACTGAACACATGAATTTAGCAATTCTATACATGACACTTTAATACTGTTAGAAGAACCCACTGGAGAACTGATAGAAATATGATCATCATACACAGAAAGCCAGGGATTACTATTAATCTAAAAAATGTTAAAATTCTATAGTTCCCAAATTAGTTATTACAAACAAGTAACACATGTATCAAAACAGGCCCATTATTATAAAATGTCACTCACCATCCCCAGCAGGAAGTCCTCTCTCTTTTTTTTCATCACATTTGTTGCATTCACTGAAGTAAAGCAGCAGGAACATATCCAAGAGTACCCAAATCAAGGAGGTGGCTAGGACCACCTTGCAGTATGCAAATTTTCTCATGGCACTTTAAGTCAAATGCAAAATTTTAAAATATATATATATATAAATATACAAAGATCACGAAAATTATTCCAATCCAGTTTCATCAGAAATCACCTTCATAACCTACAGACAAAAAAAGAAAAAAGATTAACTAAAAAATTCAGAACCTAAAGCACAATCGAAAGATTAACTTATATGCATATGAAATTTTACCATGAAGAATAAGTTTTAAATAAGACTTCAAAAAATACTTGTAAAATATATAAAAATTGATAGTATCAATAACATGCAAATAACTCCTACAAATCAATATACACAATAAAATAGAAAAATGGGTAAATGATGCAAACAAGCACTTTGCAGAAAGGAAACCGGAAGAGCCAATAAACAAGTGAAAATGGGCTCGATTCACTACAATTAAGAAAATGCAAATTAAAACAGTGAGCGACTATCTCATATCCATTAAACACGTGGGGTTTTACTGCCTTCTATTCAACTGCTATATTAAACACTCAAGTAAAAACTAACCCATTAACTGCCACAGGGGTTTAAGAAATCAGTAATTCCCAGTCCATTTCAAACACTCCCCTTCAGTTCCATGGTCCAAGGATTTATATGAGCTCTCCCGGTCGCTGTACTGCATCAGTTTAACTGGAGTGATTCTTATCTCTCTGTCCCACTGAATCCCATTCTAAAAATGCTAGTCACCAGCCATTCAGAAACAGACTCATGGAAAGCGTAGAAGAAAAGGGCATCGAGAGATCTGAGGCCTGGACTTGGCTCTGACAGTAACTGCACAGACTTCCCTGAACCTTCCTTTCTATGTGTCCCACCCTCATCCCAATCTGTTACATCTTGAGAAAATGACTGGATGGACGGTTACCAAATATGGGACGGCTAGATCAAAAACACTCCTGGCATGCTGGCACTCGTCTGGGGGAGCACTGAAGCAGTCCCCAGGACCTCAGACGAGGAATCATTGCATGGAGCCGTGGGCACCAAGGCTCAAAGGCGCGTGTCAGTGCTGACCGGGAGATGGAAGAATCAAGCGCACTTGGGGTGGATGGAGGAAACACTCGGCACAGGTGCCCCCCACTGAAAGCCAATGTGCAGATGCTCTGAAGGGCTGTAAGCTCCAGGGGGGCCCAGGAGCTTCTTACAAGGGCAGTTTATGTAGCATGAACCCGGGATAGATCAGAGAGTTTATCTATGAAAAAGGTAACAGTTCTTTCCTACCTTACAAAGGGGCTAGCCAGCAACCTGAAAAGCACCCCAAAATACTAGGTGACACTTGTAACTGTGAAGTATTATTTCTGCTCACCTCTCTGGGGACTGTGATCTCTTGCCTATTGGTCTCCTTCCATCAAACCAACACTCCCCACTTGTACCCTAGAACAGGGGTGCCACTGTCGGATTCTTGCCTCAAGTCCCTCACATGGAGTGAGCAACCACTACTAACTCTAGTGACTAGGGTGAGGGCAAGGCCAAAAGGATTACAACGCGCAGTGTCATGGAACAACAGATCTCTCCAGAGAAGCCGATATACCATGTATTTCAAGCCACTTCACGTGCAAGGCTACCTCTCTTGGTCACTGGCAAAGCAAGCAGTCTAACTGCTGGTGCGCTATCTGGGACGCAAATGTGGCTGTGTTCTCTAAAACCTGCTGATTGTTATTTCTTTTAAGCTTACAGCCCAGAACACTTAAATGTAAGTCTTTATAACTCTGTACCCATCCCTGTTTAATTTTTCCAAGGCAGCACAATTAGATTCTAAAATTGAAGATGAAACGCAGTGGGTGTGTATGTATTTGGAAGGAGAGCGGTACAGAGAAGGCAGGAGGTGCAGGGAGAAAGGAGAATAAAGAAGAGGCAAAAACCTCTGAAACCTTGGGGCAGAGATTCCTCAGACATTAACAGTAAAATGCACAAATCATTAAAAAATAAAAAGACTGCACGTTGGACTTAATAAAATCTGCTCTTCAAAAGACAGTTAAATAAAAAACAAGTCACATATGGGGAGAAAATATTTACAAATGACTCATCTGATAAATTACTTGTAACCAGACCACATAAAAAACTCTCCAAATACAGTGTTTAAAAACCCTAATCGAAAACAGTGGGCGAAAAGTTTGAACTGTCACTTCACCGGAACAGCAATTCAGGTGGTAAATGAGTACAAGAAAAGATTTTCAACATTGTTAGCTATTGTGTGTGTGTACTCAGTCAGATCCGAGTCTTTGCAATCCAGGGACTGTGGCCTGCCAGGCTCCTCTGTCCATGGGATTCTCCAGGCAAAAATACTGGAACGGGTTACCATTTCCTTCTCCAGGGGATCTTCCTGACCCAAGGATTAAACCCATGTCTCTTGTGTCTCCTGCACTGGCAGATGGATTCTTTACCGCTAATGCCACCTACTGCTGCTGCTAAGTCACTTCAGTCGTGTCTGACTCTGTGCGACCCCATAGAGGGTAGCCCACCAGGCTCTGCCATCCCTGGGATTCTCCAGGCAAGAACACTGGAGTGGGTTGCCATTTCCTTCTCCAATGCATGAAAGTGAAAAGTGAAAGTGAAGTCTCTCAGTCGTGTCTGACCCTCAGCAATCCCATGGACTTCAGCCTGCACCAGGCTCCTCCGTCCATGGGATTTTCCAGGCAAGAGTACTGGAGTGGGGTGCCACTGCCTTCTCCAAATGCCACCTACTAGGGAACTGCAAATTAAAAACACAATGAAACACCACTATGCACCAATATAAACAGCTAAAGGAAAAACGAAAACTACCAAATGCTAGCAAGAACTGCTGTAACTGGACCACTAACACACTGCCAGTGGAATGCAAAATGGTACAGTCTCTCCTGAAAACAAAGTTTTTCTCCCATAAGAATCTTACTTAAGAGAAAGGATAATGTATGTCTACACAAAGACTTGTACACAACCTTTATATCAACTCAATCATAACCATCAAAATCTGGAAACAATCCACACGTTTACCACCTGGTGAATGGATAAACAAATTGTGGTACTCTAAACAGTGAAGGACTTCAACCCAGAATCCAGCAATCAAGAAAAACTCTCGATGTACATGCAACAGCACTGATAAATCTCACAAGCCTTATGCTAAGTGAAAGTGGTCAGTAACAAATGGCTGCATTTTGTATACTACATGATGCCATTTATATGAGAGAGAAATCAGATCAGCCGTTGCCAGGGGCTTGGAAGAGTAGGGGACTGCCCTCAAAGGACTGAAAACTTGTGATGATGGGAAACCCGCTACTCCCAGCTTGTGGTGGTGCTCATACAACTGTGTCCATTTGTCCAAACGGGTATGACTACACTTAAAAGGGTGAATTCTACTGTACATAATAAATTCAACCTCAATAACCTTAAAAATAGGTAAATACAGAAGAGATGAGGACCCTTCAAAGAAACAATTTAAATTTTAGGAGGATAACTGTTGTATATTTCTTCAAGTACCTTAAACACTATTACCAATGGGTTAAGTACCCTCCCAGTCATTCAGAAAAAAATCAGCAGTATGTCATGTCTTTTTTTTTTTTAAAGTAATTGTATTATACCTACATATTCTCAGAACTTTTGGAATGAGTTCTGGGCACATGGTTATAGTACTACAGAACCAAATAAATTTTTTAATACTATTTATTTTTATTTTTGCCTGCGCTAGGCCTTTGTTGCTTTTCACAGGCTTTCTCCAGCTGGGGTTTCTCCAGCCGCCTCTCTCCAGGGGCTACTCTGCGGCGCCTGGGCTTCTCCCTGCGGGGACCTCTCTTGCTGAGGTGCATGAGTTGCTCCAAGGCATGTGGAATCTTCCTGGACCAGGGATTAAATCCATGTCCCCTGGATTGACAGGCAGATTCTTATCCACTACACCACCAGGGAAGTCCACGTGTATCATGTTTTAAAGCAACAATAACATCTATTTTGACTCAAATATTTTAATGTCTTAAATGTCCCTACAGGAGGAAAAGACTGAAATGTTTGTGACCATAAAGGGGAAGCATGAGAGATCTCTGTGGTAATGCTGCAGAGATTTTTTTTAAATTAAACTAATATGTTCAACAGACATTTAACCTCTCTTTCCACCATACGGTCTTAGACAACCAATGTCTTAATGATCACTTCAAAAAAGGCCTGATATCCACAAAGCTGTGTCAGAATGCCACATATTGTTTTACACATTACTACTCTTTAAAGAAGCAAGAAAATAGACACAGGCTGAGGTGGTTTCCTGGCTCATGATTCTGACTCTTGCTCTGCCCACCCTACCCCAAGGACTTCTGGTAATAGACCTAGTCCCATGGGCACAGGATAGCCAAATGACCTGGCCAGGCCAAGCACAGGCCCTCAGCCCTTCACTTCCCAAGTCACAGACTGGAAGCCCATGCTAACCTAGCGCTGTAGTCAGCTACACTGCCCGTCACGGAGAGAAAGCCGACCTGCAGTCCAAGAGGGCGAGCTCAGACAGAGCCACGCAGGACGAGAGGAGGAGGGTCCCGTAGTGACTGAGTCCCTGTCTCTTCTTTGGCTTTCGTGACCACTCAGGAATCCTTCTAATAATCCCCTTTTCCACTTATGAGAGTTTGAACGGGGTTCCTGACACACACCTGGGATGCGGAAGCGGGGGTAGTGGTGGGGCAGAGAGAGGAAACCTAAAGTCAGACAGGCTCTGGTCCACTTCTGAAGTTCCTCTCTACTAGTCAGAACAATTATACATTATGAGGCACACTATGCTACTTGAAGGGACACTGAACCGCTTATAAGTGGAAAAATCTGAAACTTGCTTTTCTTCTAACACTACATTCCTCAAGCCCATTCATGCTGCATGTTGTTGTAGTCCGTTCCTTTTCACCACTGTATAATGCTCAATTGGCTTATATTAATGTCATCATACACTATGGGGCTAATCATAGCTTATCCCTTTCATGCTTAATAGGCATGGCATTATTTCTAGGTTTATGCATGTTTCCTGGTACACATGTGCCAGGGGTCAGCAAACTTCTGCAAAGGGCCAGGCAGTAAACATTTTAGGCTTTGCGGGACATAACATCTCTGTGGCAATCACCTGAATCTGGGGTTGTACCACAAAAGCAGCCATGATATGTAACCAAGTGTGACAGTATTCCAATAAAATGAAGCTTATTTATGGAAATTAAATTTGAATCTCATATAATTTTTAAATTATAAATTATGAAATTATTTCTTAATCATTTAAAGATGTTAAAAATCTTTCTTTATTCATGAGTTGTCACAACCCTGATCTAGAGGACATACCTAGGGATATTAGGTCATGAGACTACACGTATTTTCAATATGACAACATATGGCAAACTTGCTTTCCCAGATGTCTAAAGCAAAATGAGAACTCTGGATGTGTTATGTCCTTGGCAACACTTATTGATGTCAAACTATTTAATTTTTTGACAATCTGGTAAGTGTGTAATTTAATTTGAGTTTCCCCACCATCTCTGACATTTCCATTTCCTCTTCCTAATGTATTCACTGAAGTTTATTCTATTGGGTGAAGTTGTTTTGTCTTTTTCCTATTAGTTTGTGAAGATCTTTATACAGTCTGGATTCTAATCTGTGTCAGTTACATGTACTACAAGTATCTTTGCCCAGTTTATAGCTTATCTTCTTAATAAGAGGTGTATTTTGTAGTCCATATTTTCTATGTCTTAAGAAGTTTTTCTCTACCTAGAGATCATTAAAAATATTTTAATGTCTAGAAGTTTTAAAGTTTTACCTTTCCAGTGTAAGTACAGATTCAATATTATTTTCTTCCCTATGGATAACCAATTGTCTCAGTACTGTTTATGGAAAAGTTCAATCTCTCCCTAAAAGTGTGCAATGCCAACTTTGTCATAAGTCATGTTTCTGAGGTTCTACATTCTGTTCCATTGGTCTGCTTATCCCTACACCACACAGCATCTTAATTATAGCTTTACAACAATTTTTGGTACTAGGTAAAGCAAATATTCTCACCTTTTACTAGGTGAGGAGTACCTTGGCTACTTCTGACCCAATGGCCTTCCTTAGCTATGCTGACCACATCTACTGCAAAAGAAATCCAGTAGTTAAAAATGCTTACATGTCTATGGTGGAACAATTTTACTGTTCTGAGAAAATAAACCAATTAAAAATTCATATAAGTCATAAAAAAAGAAGTTGGTGATGAGAAGAGGAATTAAATTCAAGAAGTCAAAAGCAAAGTTCTAAAAATGTTCTTCAAAATGACATTACTAAAATAAATGTATACTATCTAAACTTTATGTCTACTACTTTGTTATTCCTTTAAAACAAAACAAAACAAACCAGTATTCTAGAGTCCCAATCATTCCATGCTGCTTGGATATTTACTGAGTCTTGGCCAACTCTGTTCTTGATACCATGTCAGACACTGTAGATGGTAGGAGCATGAAGGCAATGATCCACACCATGGAAACTGTTATCACGCTACTAAATACCAGGGTAAGAGACACGCCATTCACATTACAAAAGAGAAACACCAACTCAGGAAACCTGGCAGGAAAAAGACATCCAGATAGGGAAGTTTCTAAACAGGTTTTATCAGACAGTGTAAGATACTAAACTTTGCTGCAACAAGGTTTTCTTCAAATTTTTTCTACAAATATTTTGTTTCTCTCTCCTTTAGCTAAAATCCTTTAAGGGCTTCCTGATGTCCTGCTATTTTGTTCTGAAGAACACCATTTGTAGGACTCATACCTGAGAGTTCTCACTAAAGAATTAAGTTAGGGAAATGTTACTTCCTCCATTTGCTCTGAGAGATTCATTCTGTATATCACTGCACCAAAGGTTCTATGAAGCCCTGCATCGAGGCAAGCTGCGTGATTCTGTTAACTCAGAACTTCTCAGATTCAAGCATGGAATCTTCCCCAACTACTCTTCCTTTTTTGCATAATAGAAAGCAGTTTTCAAACAGCAATAAATTAACTAGTGAAGACTGGCTTCAAATCCTGGAAGCAGGTAACTTTTAAGCTATGAGTTATTTTCTTTCTGCAAAATTATCTCTGTAAAGCTGCAAATTGAGTAAAAAAAAGAAATCCCATTGTGTTTAAAAGCCTCTCATGAGGCTGACTTTCACAGACAGAAGGTCAATGTGTAATTTTGTAATATGTTAATTAATTTAATTAATAAAATTAAGTTAATTTTGTTATATTTTTATTTAACATAACATATACCTGTATATAGTACAAATGAAAAGTGAAAGTGTTAGTCACTCAGTCATGTCTGACTCTTTGCAATCCCATGGACTGTAGCCCACCAGGCTCCTCAGTCCATGGAATTTTCCAGGCAAGAATACTAGAGTGAGTTGCCATTTTCTTCTCCAGGGGATCTTCCCAACCCAGGGTTTGAACCTAGGTCTTCTGCATTGCAAGCAGATTCTTTACTGTCTAAGCCACCAGGATTTGTGGACAAAATGGGAAATCCAAAAGTCACCATTATATATAAATCCCTAAAAGAAAAGAATCTAGAAGCCTCCCTTCAGGTAAGTGAAATCTGTCAACTATTTCCACTATCAGTTATTTTTTTTCAAGTGTGGAGTATCATATTCTACAGAATATATCATCATTAAATTTTGCATTCAGCAAATGCAACATTATTTCATGTGGAAGTCTGTGAGGAAAGAGTTAACACAGTAGGTGTGTTCTACCCTGTCCGTGCTAAGCCCAGGGGGATGCCTAGGGCCATGGCAATGACCCCTGGGCAAATGCTGAGAAGAAACTCCTGGAATGTTCATGGTTATTTGTTAAGGATGTTAGAGGTGGTGAGTCAGGATGTACCAGGCTGTCAGCATTGTTTAAAGAAATCATCAAGATTTATGACGCGCACCTGGTGTCTGGTCTGGGGCCCAACTCTCAGCTGCCAAAGCTAGCCACATGGCAGGAATACGCCTACGTAACCAGCTGGCTACCAACAGGAGCTCCAGGCTCTGACACTCATGTGCTTCCCTGACCAGACACGTCTTGTACATGTCTCTTATCATTCACAGCTGGAGGCGAACTCGTGGTCCTGTGATCCTTACGGAGGGAAGACTCAGAAGTCCACACCTGATCTCGTCAACATTCACCTGTTTTATCTTTTTTCTGCTGTTCTTGCACTGTATCTTTGGCTGTAATAAAAATGCAGCCGTGAGTACAACACTATGTTGAGCTGTGTCAGTCTTTCCAGCAAATCAAACTAGTGGGCAGTCAGATCAGATCCGATCAGATCAGATGCTCAGTCGTGTCCTACTCTTTGCGACCCCATGAATAGCAGCATGCCAGGCCTCCCTGTCCATCACCAACTCCCAGAGTTCACCCAGACTCATGTCCATCGAGTCAGTGATGCCATCCAGCCATCTCATCCTCTGTCGTCCCCTTCTCCTCTTGCCCCCAATCCCTCCCAGCATCAGAGTCTTTTCCAATGAGTCAACTCTTTGCATGAGGTGGCCAAAGTACTGGAGTTTCAGCTTTAGCATCATTCCTTCCAAAGAAATCCCAGGGCTGATCTCCTTTAGAATGGACTGGTTGGATCTCCTTGTAGTCCAAGGGACTCTCAAGAGTCTTCTCCAACACCACAGTTCAAAAGCATCAAAGGGCCCCCAAAACCAACACCATAATACCGACTTCTCTCATTCCTTTTCAGAAGCTGCATGATCATAAGGACGATATCCTTGAATGAATACATCAGCGTACAGCATAAAAGCTAAGACATAGGCCTGAGATTACTGTCTTTAGAAAGGTCTGGTTGCAATGTTAGCCCTTGGCTGGTGTTTGGGAACTTGAGTGATACATAGTTTCCTATGCTGATATAAATCTTACCTTAAATGATAAGCAGGCCTCACTGTGCTGAAACTGCCTGTACAAACAATATGATTTATGCAAAACACCTCTTTTCCTGTTGGGAGCCTGAAATTTTGGTACATGCTAGGCAGAAGGTACCTCCATTACCAGGTCTGATAAAAACACTGGCATTAAGTCTAATGAGTTTTCCTGATTGACAACACTTCACACATGTTGTCAAAATTCACTGCTAAAGGAATTAAGCTTACCTGGAGGAATTAAGCTTATTCCATGGGGAGAGGACTCTAGGAAGATAGTAACTGCTTTCCTCCAGATTTCACTTCTTCCCTTTGCTAACACTGCTTTGTATCCTTTTGCTGTCATAAATCTTAGCTATTATTCAGAGATCACATGCTGAATGCTATGAATCCTCCTCAGTTCAGTTTAGTCGCTCAGTCGTGTCCGACTCTTTGCAACCCCATGAATCACAGCACGCCAGGCCTCCATGTCCATCACCAACTCCTGGAGTTCACTCAAACTCATGTCCATCGAGTCAGTGATGCCATCCAGCCATCTCATCCTCTGTCATCCCTTCTCCTCCTGCCCCCAATCCCTCCCAGCATCAGAGTCTTTTCCAATGAGTCAACTCTTTGCATGAGGTGGCCAAAGTACTGGAGTTTCAGCTTTAGCATCATTCCTTCCAAAGAAATCCCAGGGCTGATCTCCTTTAGAATGGACTGGTTGGATCTCCTTGTAGTCCAAGG
>NW_011494858.1:2489800-2534153 GCF_000754665.1 Bison bison bison
TGCTTTTCAATATGCTGTCTAGGTTGGTCATAACTTTCCTTCCAAGGAGTAAGCATCTTTTAATTTCATGGCTGCAGCCACCATCTGCAGTGATTTTGGAGCCCCGAAAAATAAAGTCTGACACTGTTTCCACTATTTCCCCATCTATTTCCCATGAAGTGATGGGACCGGATGCCATGATCTTTATTGAATGTTGAGCTTTAAGACAACTTTTTCACTCTCCTCTTTCACTTTCATCAAGAGGCTTTTTTAGTTCCTCTTCACTTTCTGACATAAGGGTGGTGTCATCTGCATATTTGAGGTTATTGATATTTCTCCTGGCAATCTTGATTCCAGCTTGTGTTTCTTCCAGCCCAGCGTTTCTCATGATGTACTCTGCATATAAGTTAAATAAGCAGGGTGACAATATACAGCCTTGACGTGCTCCTTTTCCTATTTGGAACCAGTCTGTTGGTCCATGTCCAGTTCTAACTGTTGCTTCCTGACCTGCATAAAGATTTCTCAAGAGGCAGGTCAGGTGGTCTGGTATTCCCATCTCTTTCAGAATTTTCCACAGTTTATTGTGATCCACACAGTCAAAGGCTTTGGCACAGTCAATAAAGCAGAAATAGATCCTCCTAGGCAATCACTAAATCTGGGGGTGGTCTTGGGAACAGCCAACACAATCAGCATTTTAAAACAGAAGTGATGGTCTATTAGGCCAAATGCTAAAATTCACATTTGAATTCCAGAACGTATTAATATCAGTAATGTGCTCCTAGCAATTTTACTTTATTTGCATAAACCTGGGCCTCTTTATTCCTTGAATGAGAAAAACATACCCAGGTCACAGTCCCTGAATTAAATGCAGTAATGCACAACATACTCACAGTAAACACTCAGTAAATATTAAATAGTAATTCTAAAGGCTCTTTCTTAGATGAAACAAAAAAAATCAGGAACATTTTACATTTGTACTGATGCATTTGGAGTCCTGCAAAGAGAAGCTCAGAGACAAACTTGAACCCTTCATCCTCCTAACACTGGCGCCATGAGTGCTCTCCAGTCCACATATCAGGACTACTGGGTGAACACAAGCAGGTTAAACCCTATATAATAAGTATCTTTCTATTTCTAAATGTGGTCTTCATTTAGTCTTCACATTGCTTTCGTGAATGAGAAGTGAATGTGCTAATTAATCAGTACCACATGTGGCTATGCTTGATGGTTATGTTTCTCAAATTACTGTGCTAGGATTTTAGTACAAGCCACTCACTTTCTGGCATGTATATGAGGCATCAAGTCCAGTCAGGGTAAATCTGAACCTGCGCCACTGTAAGAGCAAATCCCAATGTAAAGAGAAGTCCAACCCTGAAGTCATTTACGCCCAGTGATCAACTTACCCCAAAGTGGCTTTTCAAATGAATTCACATCCCAAATCCACATGTCCCACATCTCCTGCTGAAAAATAAATTTCCTAAAATCAGTTTATTACAGAATAACTCTGTCCTCCCCGCTTTACTTCAGCCACCCTATTCCACTGGACTAAGTGCCAGCCACTTCGCCTGAGGAGGAGCAGGTCTTACTCAGCTACTTCCCCCGTGCTGAGCACCACACCTGGCACAAAATGTGTGCTCAGTTCATGTTTATTACGTGAATGAGTGAGTCGACGAATACAGTATTTCTGAGATCCAACACCAAGCTCAGTGGAAATATTGTAAAAAGTATCTTTCCTCTTCTTGGAAATCGACAAGGATATTAACTTCCCTGGTGGGAAGGTCAAGGACACACAGACAGTACCTATGGCAGACACTGTTCCATATCCCACCCCCACCCCCTGCTTTTCGTTGCCATTAGACCTCTAACTGAATTCAAGTGATCATTTTCCGCTAGACTACCTATTCTTGACTGGTCCCAGCCAACTGTGACTGTTCCACTCCTCTTGCCAGTGTAAATAACCACATCTCAACCAGCAGGATCTGAAGGGAAATCTGTTGGGAAGCATTCAGGAAAAGTTACGCTGCCTCATAGAGAAGCGGAAGGAGACACTATTCTGCCTTTGGATACTGTGTGCAGAACATGCTGAGAAGTGCTGCAGCCATCTTGGGGGCATGAGGGGAGCCAACGTCAACATGCTTAGGATGGCAAGGTGGAAACAGAAAGCAAAAGGGACCCTGACTATCCCCAGGGGCCACTAACAGACTAATCCTGAAACTGCACAGAGCTGGACTTTTTGTTATCAAAGGGATAAAACTCTGACTGTTTAACTGGATATTCTGCAATACTACAGTCAAAAGCATGCCAATACATCACTATGCAACCTATAATTATTGATTTAGATAGGTATGTAGCCTGTGAAGAAAAAAACGAAATGTAAACCAGTGGAGGATCCAAATTAGGGAATCTACTTTTAAAGGAGATTCCATAGAAGGAGAATTTCAATATAAATGGAATAGCTGCAAGACAGAACCTGGTGTGTTACATGCCCAGTCTTAACAACCCTTAAGCCTATCAAAGAATCACATATCCCTAATTCATTCAGACTTTAATAAATAACAAGGATGTACAAGACACAACACTGTGTAGTTTGATGTACATAAACATGAAAAGGGCTCAGTTTCTGCCTTCAATGAGCTTGCAGTTCAGAAGGACAGATAATATTAGTAAGTTTGTATGACACTTTACAATTTACAAAATGCTTTTCTATTTTTGCAACAGGTGCCAAATTACAAGGAGCTACAGCACACCAAGGAGAGAAAATGGTGAAGGAGAATGACTGGGGAATTGGTCTGAGTTAGGAAAAGGCAAAAGGATATTTCAGGTGGACAAAACAATATGAGTTAAAATAGGGAGACAGAAAAATCAAGGGACTTCTGGGGACAATGAACAGAAAAATGGGGAGATGTGGTTGTGTGTTTGGAAAAGGGAAATCTCATTCTACTTGATGTCTCAAGTAGAATGAGTATAAGAAAGAGACTTGTCTTGGTAGTTAGCACATTATGGTGATGTCCTCTCACGCTAAGGCATTTGAAGAGCAATGGTCAGGGGATGTTTCCCCATGTTTTTAATTTTATCTCCTGAATTCAAACGCCAACTCATTAAAACAGAACAACGTGGTTTCAGAAAATTTACATCTTTCCTCCTGACCATGAGCGCAGACACAAGGAAATACATTGCCACCATCAGCAATGGAAAAACTAGAGATTCTGGGGACGAGTTTCTGGCAAGTAACGGATCCAGGAGAAACCTTCTCCAGCCCAGAGGCCCACCTTATCGCCTGGCCATAGAGCCCCGAAAGTCTCCAAGGGGAGTTTTGTTTCACATCTTGCCAGAACATCCATCTTAGCCCTGACTTCCACAATGCTGCCCTCTTCCCTTCAAATCATCACTCTCTCACTCTACTGTTTCCTTTACTACCTTCTGTGCAAGAAGGCTTCACTTTCTGTGTCTAACTTCTCAAATTCTCAACCCAGTGTGGTATGGCTTCACTTCAATGAAACTTTCTTTTTTAATCAAATCACTCTAATGTTCTAACTACCAAAACAAGTCGCTTTCTTATATTCATCCTACCTGAGGTCTCAGCCTCTTAAATTATTAATATCTTGGGAACAGACAAGCTGTAAATAGAACCAAACCTTCTTCTTATCTTGGTTCCAGGGTCATTCCTTTCTCTCCCACTTTTCTCAACATGCTCTGCAGTCTTCTCTGGCTCACCCCACTCTGCCCTGGATGTGTCTGCAGGCTGACACTACACAGGTCCCTGGGGAATCCACCAGAGGTAAAGCTGACATACCTCCCCTGTATGCTGATGGCTCTCACATCTCTAACTTCTCTGACTCTCTGGTTAGAATGCAAGTTCCTCCAGCATGGGAATCAAGTTTTTCACATTTAAGCTCTAAAAATCTTATGAAATGTCTGAGGACAAGAGAAACTCATATACAAAATAGCATCTCCACTTCTAAGTCATTCTTTATTTTGTCCTAATGCTTTCCTTTCCATTCTAGCACCAAACACCAATTTACAATGTAATATATGTATTAAATATCTTGTAAGCCTCACGAGGGCAGAGACTTTATTTTAATGCTATTACTACAGCACCTGGAATAGTACTTGGCACATGACAGAAGTTAATAATTATTTGGTTAAATGAACAAAAATACCAGAAAGCAACAGCATGTAAGAAGGAATAAAGGAACCTGAAATGAAAGCGTTTTAAGGGCGTTGTGTTTAGGTTTAGGGCAGAGATATTTGATTAAGGCCTTTATGATTAATATTTTTAATATTAAAAGATAACTAATTAAGTAAAAACAGCATGTATAATTAAAAACCAAACTGGAAAAAAAGGAGAAATAATAAAACCAGTCAATTTAGAATAAAAGGAAATTTAAAATGATTTAAAAAACCCACAAATATAGAAAGCACAAAATGGCAGAAATAAATCCCATACATAGGTAATTTAAATAAAGATAAAAAGCCTAACTGTATTCATTAAAAATTATCAGATTGGATTTTTTTCAATAAAAGCTATGTAAGGATTCAGAGCAGTTTACAGAGCAGTTAAAAGTGAAAGCAACCTTACCAAAGATATACAGATGGCAAATAAACATATGAAAAGATGCTCCCTATACCAGTAAAATACAATTCAAACAACAAAACACCTCTATACATGTACTATAATGGCTAAAATTCAGAACACTGACAGTATCAGATACTGGCAAGGAACTCTCATCCAACAGGGACTATCGTCTACCATGAAGTTTGCTGCTGCTGCTGTTTAGTTGCTAAGTCGTATCTGACTCTTTTCGACCTCACGGACTGTAGCCTGCCAGGCTCCTCTGTCCATGGGATTTTTCAGGCAAGGATACTGGAGTGGGCAGCCATTTACTTCTGCAGGGGATCTTCCTGACCCAGGATCAAACCTGCATCTCCTGCATTGGCAGGTGGATTCTTTACCACTGTGCCACCAGGGAAGCCCTTCCATGAAGTTTCCATCTGAGAAACTTATGCAGAGAAAGATATGCAGAAAAGTATACATAAAAGTAAGAACTGAAAATGTCCACAGCTGGTGGAAAAGAGAAAATCGCAAATCTGAGTTCAGCTAACTCTAAGAAAAATACAAAGAAAATACAAAGAAAATCACAACGAGAGCACATCATATTCAATTTGCTGAAAACTAGGGATTCAGAGAAAATCTTAAACCAACCAGAGGAAGAAAAAAAGACAGTATCATATACAGAGAAAAAATGGATTACTTCTCATTACATGAAACAAAGGCATTTTCAGATAAGAAAAAGCCAAAGCTCATCTCTCATAGACCTGTATGCAGGTCTATAAGAAGTGCAGAAGGAAAATGAAACCAGATGGAAACTCAGATCTGTAAGAGAAATGAAGAATATCAGCAATGGTAAATATCAGTAAATTTAAAAGCCTAAATTTTTTCCTCTTGATTTCTTAAAAGAGATGGTTGATGAAAAAAAAATTCTAACTTTATATTGTATAATTTATTAACATACAGATGAAGTATAAGACAAAATTAGAGAAAAGGATAGTGGTGGGAGGAAATGTAACTATATGGTTGCCAGGGGCTTACCTTTTACACTTAATAATACAGCCTAGCATCTATTCATGATATTTAAAACAAAAACAAAGAAATGGTAGGAAATTAGAAAAAAGAATGAATTTTGTTAACCTGATAAGGTTATCTGCCCTAAATCTACAGTAAACAAAACGCTTATTGGTGAAGTGTTGGAAGCATTCCCTTTGAATGAAGTTAGGAAAAGGTCAAAAATGCCGTCTATCACTTTTTCCTCTGAACAATGTACTGGAATTCCTATTCAGAACAGTAAAACAAGAAGAAATAAAGGATTTAAGAACTGGAAAGAAAAAAAACAGAGCAACCACAAAGGAAATGACAGAAAATCCAAAAAAATAAAAGCAATTAGAACTAATGAGAACTTTTAGCAAGGTTGCTGGATTCAAGATCAACATACAAAATTCATCTAAGAATTCTAAGAAAATTTCTCAGAAAGACCTTTTAAAAAAATGAAGATATAGCATGCTCACATATGGAAGATTTATTAGAAAAGTAAATAATCTTGGTATTAATCCTCATAATTAATACAGTTCCAAGAAAAACCTCAACATAGTTTTTCAAAGAACTTTAAAAGCAGATCCTAAAATCCAACTGAACGGCAAAGCCATAAAAGATTTTGATTTTTTGTGGCCAATAAAAATTTTGAACAGCAAGGCAGTGGAACTCTGACTGCTACATGTCAATCAAGCTATAGGAATGAAGTCAGTGTGACTGTGGACAGAGGCAGATTAAAAGATTAATCAAACAGAACAAAGTACAGAATCAGACGCCCTTGAGCATGCAAATGGTGCATGACAGAGGTGGCACCACAAATGTATGAGAGAGATGGACTATTTAATAAATGTTCATCCACATGTAAAAGTTAAATTCCTACCTCAAACTTTAAAAGAAAATGAGACAAAGTATCTGTAAATCCTTGGTTACAGAAGAATTTTTCAATGAAGACTCAAAAAGCACAAACCATAAAAGAAAAAATAACTACTTTATGGAAACGAAAAATTTTTAACACAACCAAAAACATCACAGACATTTAAATGATAAGCCAAAGACTATGGGAAAATATCCACAACAGAAATAATCAGCAAAAGATTAGTGGTGGTGGTGGTGTAGTCACTCAGTAGTGACTGACTCTTCGCGACCCCACGCACTGTAGCCCACCAGGCTCCTCTGTCTCGGGGTCTCCTGCATTGTAGGCAGCTTCTTTATCAGAATGTATTTAAAAACTTCTCCAAATCAAAACAAAAACACACAAATAAAAAATGGCCAAAAGGTATGAATGGGCAAATCACAGAAAAGGAATCATACATAGCCAATGAACATGAAAATATACTCAACCTCAGTAGTATTCAGGGAAATGAATTTGACTTCAACAGATTACCAAAAACACAAGTTTGGTGTTTGTACAGGCCACTCATACAACGTTGTTCCAAGTGCAATTTGACACAGCCACTTTGGAGAGCAATCTGATAGTGTCTAGTAAAGCCGACAAAAGTACTATCTTCTCACTCTGTAATTGCACTTCTAGGTACACACCCAGGAGAAACTCATACATGTGTATAGAGAAACATGTATAAAGACTGCAGCATTGTTTATAATGGGGAAGAAAGGTAATAACCTACAAATGCATCAAGAGGCAAGTGGATACATGAACCGTATAACAACACTACACATGAAGGAGGAAACAGACAGAGCTGGACTCCATCTCAGGCCAGGCTGCAGACATTAGGCTACACGCATGGTCACCCTCCCAATGGACTCTGAACTCTGAGCCCGGTGTCTATAGAAATGGCACACCAATGGAAAACCAGACCCCCGGATAAAAGAGCCTCAGGACTTGGACTTGGACTCTCCGTTGCCTAAAAGAATATGCTAATTATCTCTGTAACAGAACAAAGTGGTAAATTCCATTATGTTTATCGGGATATGACCACAGGCCTATTGATAAATATCCACTTTTTATCTAGTCTTGTGAGACACGAATCATGGGTTAACTTTGATCGTATCTCTCTTTTACCTTGTCCAGACTAGTTTCAAGGAATTTGGGGAGGTGGGTGTGAGCAAGTACACTTAGGGTCTATAAGGTTTTCACAAAAACTGGTTGGGGTCCTTGGCTAAGAGGAGATTCTGCCTTGTGCCCGCCGGTGTAATAAACTGCACTCCACTACCTGCACTGTGATTCTGAGTGAGTCTGTTTCCCAGAACGTGTGGCTGCAAAGCAACAGTTCAAGTAGAACTATGTGTATCAACTGGGTAAATAATGCTGAATGAAGGAAAAAAGTAATCTGCAGGATATGCACAGAATGTTCCACTTACACACAGTTTTAAAAGATACTAAAATAAGACACTGTTCATGGACACAAACATACAATCTAAAGACAAAATAATATGCATAAGAATAATATACCACATTCATATATGGTTAATTCTAAGGAAGAAGGAAAGGGCTTCAACTACAATGGACTTTTTTTAAAGGTAAGAGACCTAAAATTGTGGCAAGTTGCTAGATGCTCCCTGAATATCTGCTTTCCTCTTGTCTCTTTTCAAACTATTGTACTGTGACTGGCAATTTACATATCCTGGCCTGCCACACAGATTAAGGTAGCCAGTAAGGATTAATTTTGGAGAAGGAAATAGCAACCCACTCCAGTATTCTCGCCTGGAAAATCCCATGGACAGAGGAGCCTGGCAGGCTACATACCATGGGATCGCAAGAGTCGGACATGACTTAGTGACTAAACCACCACCAAGGATTAATCAGAAATCACTGGGCGGGGTATGGGAAACATACTGAAAGGGAACTGACTTCACTGCCCAGAATGTAGACATGAAGAATGGAGCTAAACTGAATATTAATACTAACTGACACAGAATCAAATAGTGAAAAATGTAAAGATAAGACACGGGGAAAAGGTGAGTTCATGGCTGTTCCTTGTCTTCTGCTACTGTACTTTTCTGTATGTTTAAAATCTTTTATTTAAAAAATATCCTTTACTTCTCAGATATTAAACAGAGATTCTTAAATGTCACCCATAGGCAGATGTTGACCCACAGATCAAGCCAAAATGCACAGGCAACATTTATACACTGAGGCGGCCAAGCAGAGAGGATAAAGAATTCACTAGAAACTGGCCAACCAACCACACTCCAAGAACGCAGACAGTACTATGCTATTACCACCAGCGCTGCTACTGCCAGTTTGGATGACAAACAAGACGGTAAGATCCCACAGTCTCTTGGCTCCGGACTTGGGATGAGAAAAACCAAAAACATTTGCAGACTAAATGGAAATCTCTGTTGTCATTCCCTTTTCCTATTTTTCCTTCTCCCATGCATTCCCCAGAGCTCAGTGCCATACTTTTCCTCCTCCTCCATGGAATCATCCAGAGAGAGAAAGGGGCGGGGGGGGGAATATCAAAGGACGACAGAACCCTCAAACGAAACCTGGCTTTTATGACTGCAAACATGAAGAGGCTTTCGAGAATTACTTCACTTAAAACACTGTCTGATGTTACTTGGATGTTAACTTTAAGTGACCTTTTGAGATCAAAAAAGTTTTAAATTTGCTCAACAGACCAAAATGGAAATCTGGGCTGGAGGTAGGCATCAGACCAAGATGATGGTCTGAAATATTTAGTTACCATTAAAACAAAACAGGAAAACAAAAACAAAACACCAACCCTTTGTTAATCTATTACTGTGTTAAAGAAAGACGGTATTCCAGTTAGTCATGAATTCTACTTCACAGATTTATTCCAGGTCCACAAACTACAGGGCTTCCCTGGTGGCTCAGTGGTAAAAAATTCACCCGTCAACGCAGGCTTCTTTTGGGGGTTGGGAAAATCCCCTGGGGAAGGAAATGGCAACTCACTCCAGTATTCTTGCCTGGAGAATCCCAGGGACAGAGAAGCCTGGCGGGCTACATACTCCAAGGGGTCGCAAAACAGTCCGTACAACTTGGCGATTAAATAACAAGCACCAGAGATTATAAAACATGCTATTCAGATTCTCCCCTTAACCAGCCAGCAATGTGGTATATCAGGTTTTGTGGGGATTTTTTCCCCCAATTTGGTTTCTCCCTAACGCCACTTAACCTCTTTGTTGCTTATATTGTTTCTGCATTTTATCTTGCTGTTTTTACTCAACTCTAGCCCTTTGCCTTTTGTTTCTGAGAATAGCTATTTTCTACCTCACTCCCTTAATTTAGTCTTCTAGTTTCACATGGCTTCTGCACCAATGCTACTTAAGATCCACACTAGGAGATAATACCCCAAGTGTATTTTCTTGGAATTTTTTTTCAGCTCTTTGGGAGCAAACACAGGATTTGCTTCCTGCTCTCAGAAAGCCCCCAAACCACTGCAATTAGGATATTAATCATTTAACAATATAATAGAAAGTTAACAAGGAAATTGTTGAAAAAGTCCCTGGAATAACTCTATTTAATTCACATCAAGAACTCAAAACATTACTTCTGCACTATTTTTTAAACTCCCACTTAATTCTCAAAATTATATTCTGCCAAAACCTCTAAACACTTGGGTCATCGCTCCTTTCCTTATTATACACACTGAACAGTTACACATTTTTCTTTATCATTGACAAAAATATAACCAAAAGGCAAATTTTCTACAGATGATATTTCTCCATGTCAGAACTTAAGAATTACGTTCATCAATAAGTAGTTTTCCAAACATACTATGTTACAGCCTAGATTTCGTTTCCTCCTTACAATCATAAATTCAAGAAAAATAACTATAAAATATTTAAGATATGTTTAAACATTATCTAAGAGCATAACTTTTAATGAACATAAAATAGTTTGACAGGCTTCATGAAAAGTCCTAACAGTACTGCGGGAAACTGTTGAGTGTAACAGCGTTCCATCTGCGTTCACTGTGCTGCAGAGGACAGCACCGCCCTGCACATGCGAAGTAATTCACAAAAAGGAACAGCAAAGCAGTCTCAAGGGAGACGGACCCTGTACCCACGATTGCAAAGATTTTGGTTTTATTATAAAGAACTCTGATCTTGAGAGAGCATAAAGAAAAGAAAAAAAAGGGGGGGTAATAAAAACTAGGTATTGCTTTATTTCTTAAGAAGGGTTTTTTCACAAAAACCAAATGTAACATGTGGATCTGTTTGACTTATGAATCAACAAGCCAACTCAAATGGACACTAAGGGACCACTGGGGAAATTCGACTATGGACTGGGTAACAGATGATACCAAGAAATTATTGTTAATTTTATTAGGAATAACAGTGTCATGGCTAGATGTGAAAATAGACTCACTTTTAAAAGATCCACTATGGATACTGTTAGAGGCAAAACAGCATGATGTCTCGTATTGCTTTAAGATACTTGGGTTTCTAATGCAACATCTTAAATCAACTATGCCACAATAAAATTAATTTAAAAAAAAGATACTTGGGCTTGGGAGGAAGGTGTGGAAAGAAATGAGAGGTGAAGCATACATGGCAAATCTTAACTTTTGCTGAATCTGGAAGATGGAAACCAGAGTCAGGGGTTCGCTTTACTATTTCCTCTACTTTTAAATATATTACAATTTTTTGAGACATAAAGAAACAACTTTTAAATTTGTTTCAGATAGCTAAAAGCCGATTTAGAGTTATGAATAGATTTAAAATCCTACTTTGGCAGGCCAATTATCGAAAACACTGGTTTTTTGTGAACAAAATCAAGTCATGAATACATTCATTCACTTAACTTCAATATAATAAGCACCTATGTACTATATACCAAGCATGTAACCAGACCATGGGAAAATAAAGGTGAGTTAGACCATGTCATTATCCTTAGGGAGGAGACAGCTAATATGAACATCTGTGATCAGGATACTGATGGTATCAAAAGAGGTTACAGAGAACAGAAGCCACAGACAAAAGATCGAGGGGGAAATTATATCATTTTTCAGCTGAAGAAGCTGATATGTCATGAGTTTCAGGAGTGAGCAACATTTAGAGAACTGAAAGGGCTAAGAGGTCAGAGAAGAGCCTGGAGAGCGGAACATAAAGGCAAAAGATGACAGCGCTCTGAGAGGAGTCCCCACAATGCTCCATGCTAACTACAGAGGACAGTTAAGTGACACTGGAAGCTGTTTTTGTCTTGTATTTAGCAAGTTACACAGAGTCTGTGATTTAAACATGACACTAAAACATCAGAGGGTCTCACAAACTGTGCTAATTAAAAGAAATCAAATCTTACTCAGGACTTCAGGGTAAGGCTATTTCAAACCTTACTATCAGCCACATTAACCACATGCAGTGCAAGGCTGGATTAAAAAAAATACCTCAAGTTCCCAAAGCAAGAAAGGTTATCCTTTCTTTTAATGGAAATTTAGTTTGTAAAAGGAGAATGAAGGCAGAGCCACAGTTTCTGAACTTTTAACTTTGTGCTAATAAGCACTTTCAGGGCCACTATACAACAAAATCCTCCCAACAAGCCAAAGAACTAGGAACCATTAAGCCCATCAAACAGGTAAGAATCCTGATGCTCTAAGGTAGGTAGGTAATTTGGCCAACAGAGACTGTTAAAGGCCAGAACTCAAAACCAGTCAAGTCCCAGTAAACATGGTAAACCCATACATCTGTATTCTTTATTGTCCACCTTTGGAAGGTACATTCATGGAATCACATGATAATGTCTTTTTTGCTATCTTAGTAATCCAGTTTGTGAGAGATCTGTCCATATTGATTTATTAATAGTTCATTACCTCTGGCGCCACAGAGCAGGGGTTGGCGAACCACTATTTTTATAAATAAAATTTTATGGAAACACAGCCACATCCATTCTATTTGTTTATGTATGGTTTATGGCTGCTTTTGCTCTACAACAGCAAAGCTGAGCGATTACAACAGAGACTGCACAGCCTGAAAAGCCTAAAATACTATCTGGCCCTTTATAGAAAGTTGGCTGACTTTGGCCATAGAGCATTACAGGAGTATACTGGGTATTATTCAACTTTTATAATTTTGTCAATGTAGTTTTAATTTACATTTCCCTGTTGACAAATATTTAGTGGCCATTCATTTTTTTCTATGAAAAGCTTTTCGTCTCTATTGCTCATTTATCTTTTCACATTAACATATGCACGTGTACTGACATATATACATATGAGTGTATATATTACTGCCACAAAAAAAAATCTTTGTCAGTTGTATGTGTTAGAAATAACTTCTATTTGTGCACTTGTGACTTGTCTTTACACACTGTTTTCTGTTCTTTTAGCTTTTTTACTTGCTGAGCCAGGCCTTAGCTGCAGCATGTGGGATCCCATTCCCTAGTCAGGGACTGAATGTAGGCCCCCTGCATTGGGAGTGTGGCGGCTTAGCCACTGGACCACTAAGGAAGTCCCGACACACTGTTTTCAACAAGAAACAAAAGATCTTGGTTTTAATACAGCCCAATTTATTAACCTTTTCCTTCAACAGCTGTGCTTCTGGAAACTAGTTAAGAAAGCCTGAAATCATAAAGCACCCTCTGAAGGCTTAAGTTTTGCCTTTCACACGTTTTTAATCCATCTGGAATTTTTTTTTTTAAATATGGTGTGAAGTAAGAAACTATCCATACTCCTCACTAATTTTTTGGTTTTTTTTTTTTTTTTTTTTTTTTTGGTGCCATTCTGATAGCATGAGCTCCAACCCCAAACCTGGTGAAGAATGGACGTGTGGTTACCATTTCCCAGGGAGGACTGCTCACCTTTCCAATGACAGACAACCTGAGACGGGCAATCCTCCTTACCTCACGTCTACTATCCCCACCCATGCACACTGTGGGACAGGTTTTTAAATTTTTCCTAGTTTATCTACCAACATCTTTTAGGGAATCTCAGCTTTATACAGGAGTCCCTGGACCTAACTTCTCACCTTGCTTGATCCAGAGACTCTGTCTAGACAGTTCCCCCATGGTCACCCTGAAAACCCAAAGCTCCAGGTCTCCAGGTGACCTGGCACCCTGGCACAGCAGCCATAATCCCGTTAGCTTACCTCCCTGGATTCAAGATGTCTTGTTTTGACTTCTGAGGAGTTTCCTTACTTGCTTGTCAGTTCATCTACACATTTAAAAGGCACTCTGAATATCTGATCCAGTATTTGCAATGTTTCATAAGAGGAAACATTCTTGTTTTCTTTACTCTCTAATTTGCCACACTGCCAGAAACTGAAGCCTCTATACATTCTGAATAGTTTGTTGCTGAGTATCCTCCCCCAGCCAAGAAATGTACCTCTACTTCTAAAACCCAAAAGAAAAATGATTCATTTGATTAACAAAAACATACCCAACACTGTTCTACACACTTGGCATATATCACTAAATAAAGAGTAACGCATTCAAACACCCTAAGTGGGAGGAGAGGTACAGACAGCAAACAGTGAAACATAAGCAAACTGAACTGTATCCCAGAAGGTAGTAGGAGCAATGGAAAGAAGAAATAATAATCCTTTAAGAAGGATCTGGAGTAAGGTGGGGATTTCAACCTTAAACAAGCTAGCTATTACTAAAACATTAAGTATTTCCACCTCATACCACCAATTAATTTTTACTAGACATACAATTATAAGAAATGAGCATTTTCTTCTCTTGATGTGAAGTAGGATGCTAAGCAGCCTACAGATATGTTAATATTACACAACTCGATCCACTTCAAAGAAACAGAGGTACACTCTAATATTAATAATTGGAGATGCTGCTTAACAAGTTATTATGCTACCTATTCAAAAAATTAAAGTAAATGAAATTTTAAAATAAACTTACGCTATCCAAGCCAAACAGACAATTTAACATTTACTGAGAGAATGGTTAAATGAGAATCATCCTTCATACTTCTAAAGATAATTAGGAATCAATTGCTATCACTAATTAGGCAGTTTTCTTAATGTTAAACCTAATAAAGAAGGCAATTTGCCCAATTATATTTCATTCTATCTTTTATGGAGATGAGCCCTATTTATAACTCTTTAAAACAGGTTTTTCTCTTTCCATAAGAAGACTCACATATGAAGTTGAGTCAGTAATTAAATCACACCTTAAAACACTGAACTACAAAACTGAGACTGTACTTTTCAGTCCTGTAATTATTTTCATTGCTCTTCTCTGTATCCCTCAATCTTTGCTTCCATCTCTTAAAAGACAGACAATAAAGCTAGAGTTTATATTCTATATAAACACTGTATTGTAACTATAAACAACGGATGACCTCTTTTTTAATGATACGGGTACTAAAGATGGTAATGGACTAATATTCCAACATGGTCACTTTACTTTGTCAGAGAAAACTCCCAAAGGACAGGATCTACAAAACAGAGAGATGGGATTCACTTGTAAAAGGAGAAGCTTTAGAGGAAACTGTAATCTTTCTTCAAGATAAAAAATACTAGAAACAGTTCCACATAATAACAAAACAGACCAACCTGAGAATGTTTCCTGAGGCAAAGTGAAAGTGAAAGTTGCTCAGCTGTGTCTGACTCTCTGCGACCCCATGGGCTGTAGCCCTCTAGGCTCTTCTGTCCATGGAATTATCCAGGCAAGAATACTGGAGTGGGTCGCCATTCCCCTCCCCAGGGATCTTCCTGACCCAGGGACTGAACCTGTGTCTCCTGCATCGCAGGCAGATTCTTTACCATCTGAGCTACAGGGAAGCTCCTGAGTTACAATAGCATTTTAAACATTCTAAAGCTAGCTAGCGGTGATGCTACTTATAGCACTGTCCAAGGCTTCCCTGATAGCTCTGTTGTTAAAGAATCCACCTGCAACACAGGAGACCCTGGAGACCCTGGTTCGATTCTTGGGCTGGGAAGATCCGCTGGAGAAGGGATGGACTACCCATTCCAATATTCTTGGGCTTCCCTTGTGGCTCAGCTGGCAAAGAATCTGCCTGCAATGCAGGAGCTGGGTTCGATCCCTGGATCGGCAAGATCCCCTGGAGAAGGGAAAGGATACCCACTCCAGTATTCTGGCCTGGAGAATTCTATGCACTGTATAGTCCATTGGGGTCGCACAGTCCGACCTGACTGAGCAACTTTCAGTTTCACAAGCACTTGCTGGCTTCTTGCCAGCTGCCTCTCTCCTCCACTCTCCCGACCATCAGAATTTCTCCTGTATTTGGCAAGTAGAATTAGATTACGTTACCTTCTCACTTTGTCTGATTACATATTGGGCCTTGATTGAATTTTATTTTACCTACTCTCTGATGTATAAAGAAAGCAACTTGTTTTTTAAAAACCTGGGTTAGGTAATGTTTAATGGCATACTTATTTCTATAAGGTTGCTGCAAATTTCAGTAAAATTTCTTATTGGAAAAGTAAACCTAAGAAAATAAGGTCTCTGGTTGCAATTAATCTTTTTTTTTTTTTTTTAAATAAAAGCAAACCAATGATCATGTATTTTAGGGAAAACAGCCTTTATAAAATCTAGTAGTGCATGCTAAAACATAGTAAGCTATGCTATATTAACAGCCATTAAATGAAACACTGAAATTTAACTATAGTACCAAGTGGTTCAGAGCAAACCCACTATGCTCCCTCTCTCACACAATGTTCCATTCCGGAGGTATCAACTCCTTGGTCAATTTAGCAGCTTAGCCAAGGAATGAGAAAGAAAGTGAATTTAGGGGTCCTGGGACCTAACTCCCAACACAGATGCACTGTTATACACACTTGGCATATATCACTAAATAAAGAGTAACGCATTCAAAAACCCTAAGTGGGAGGAGAGGTTACAGACAGCAAACAGTGAAACATAAGCAAACTGAACTGTATTCCAGAAGGTAGTAGGAGCAATGGAAAGAAAAAACAACAATCCTTTAAGAAGGATCTAGAGTAAGGTGAGGACTTCAACCTTAAACAAGGTAGCTATTACTAAAACATTAAGTATTTCCACCACATACCACCAATTAATTTTTACTAGACATACAATTATAAGAAATGAGCATTTTCCTCTTCTCTTGATGTGAAGTAGGAATGCTAAGCAGCCTACCGATATGTTAATATTACACCACTCAATCCACTTCAGCGAAACAGAGGTATGCTCTAATAACCCATACAGTAACCCATACACCTGTAACCCTACACTGTAACCCATACAGCTCTCTTTATCTATACACTGAAGCTTGGTAGAAGATATTTGAGAACACACTCCTGCTACTAAAAAGTTGCAAAACCATCCACCTACAGCAGCAGATCTTAAAATGGCAGCAGTCCAGGGACCCCACCTGGGGTGGGGGTCCTCAAGATCCTTTCAAGAAGTCTGCACGGTTAAAACTAACTGAATACTAATATCAAGTCACCATTCGCCTTTCCCTCTCATTCCACCACGAGTATATAGCTGAGTCCAGAGGATAGGGGACATACGATATCATAAAAGACTGAATAGGGAAGAAGATCTGAGAATCCAGCTGTGTGAAGCTGGACAATGAGATGTGCACAAATGTAACAATTTCACACTTCTCACTCATTTTTTGCTTTGGAAGACAGTTTTTTTTTTTAATACATTTATATTAACATGTAATGGGTTTATTATTTTAAATCAATTAATGTCTTTAAAATGTCTAGGTTATCTTTAATATGATAAACATTAAGAGGCATAACCCACATACAAAAAAACTTTGAGGTCTTCAATAATTTTTTGGTAAAAAGGGGTCTAGAGAACAATAATATTGAGAGCCACTGGTCTACACAATAAAATCCAAAATTTATAGTACAACATTCCATACTTAACATTCATTCCACAAACACGCAGCAGACGCCAGCTGTATGCTGGACTCTAGGTGCGAGGGACACAGAAATAAACATGACAGACCGGCTCCTGCCTTCACTGGAGCCAAGTGTCGGGACACAGATTACAAATAAAAAATAAACAAAAAGGGTCAGCTAGTAAGGAGGGCTCCGGAAAAAAAAAAAAAGACAGGTGCAGTGTTAGCAACGGCCTGGGCAGTTCCTCTCTGCCGGGTGACCAGGAAAGGCACTTTCCTGCGGCAGTGCCACTGAGGAGGAGACGGAAGCCACAGCCGAGCCCGGAGGAGCGCCGCGGCCCTGCCCCTCACGAGCAGGCCCGCGGCAGCCCCCAGTCCACACCCGCCTCAGGGCCCCTGCCTGTAACCACGCCCAGGCTCCAGGGCCATGCTCTCTCTGGCTTCCCGTCTCCATAGGTGTTGACTCTTCTGTCTGAAACGGCCTCTGCCTGTCCATCTGCCGGATTCATACACCACTCAGGACGGAGCTCCGTGAAGGCCGAAGGTTTGTATTCCCGGGACCCGGGCGGTGCCTGCTGACACACAGCTGGGGCTCGAGGAATGCCTCCTCACCTCATCGGACCTCAGGCTCCGCACACGTCTACTGACGTCATCACGCGGGTGTACATCTGTATGTCAAGTCTACGCTCTGACTGTGGGTTTTGGCAGGCATTTTTGAACTCACAGTGCGGAGCAGTGTCTGCTTCACCGAGCTATAAGACAAGTGACTGCATCACTGACTCAACTTTTAGTCTAACTATAGTTTTAGGTCTTATCTTTACAGCAGGAATTACGTCTTACCTTTCTGTAGGTATAGATTCACCTACAGAATCTAACACATCATACACACTCCACAAATGTTCACCAGATTACTGAACTGATTTTCACCTGCAAAGCACTTTATGAACTTCAGAGTCATTCTGTAAAAGGCAACACTCTCAAACAGGCATGTCATTTCCCTTATTCTGTTTTTACCCTAATGTGCAAGAGGTGTCTGGTATCCACGACATGGGTCTCAGCTCCTGGCTCAGCGCTTAAGCAAAGGCTCCTTGTTAGCCACCAGACTGTAGTAAAAGTCAGCCAAAAACGGAAAGTTGAGTAAAGTGGATTCAGCATTCTAGCTGGCAACTTCACAGAGCAATCAAAACAGTAAAAGATGATCCCCAAATTATTCAATTTAGAAGGGTGTTAGGTCTTATTGTTTCTCATCAACTGAGCTGATTTCTGTTGTGTGAGCTGAGAGGCAGCTCCACGACATGGCAGCTGTCTGCATCACAAATCCTCTTAACCCCACCATGCTCCTAAATTAGTAGTTTGTTTGCTTATGAACTTTTTTAGTAGTTCTCTTCAGTTGGCTATCCAATGTATTCTACAATGCTAGAAGAGCAGGTCTACTTCACATTATAGTCTGTCAGTTTTATTAAAACATCATTTAAAATTGGCTAAGCTAATGAAACAAGATATAAAAATGCCCCCTAAAGTAGCTATCTGAGCAACATTTAAGTTTTAAAGTGATGTGACCATCCACCATGCTCAAGCGCAAGCTGCTTCCATTTATTTCCATCAGCAGTCATAATTAAAGAGATTCTCCAAAACCATCTGATTACTAGTTAATAAAAGTATTTAATTAAAAAAAAAACTATAGTGACAGGGATGTATACAGCAGACTTTCAATAACTAACACATGCTGGGGACTTCCCTGGTAGTCCAGTGGTTAAGACTCCATGCTCCCAATGCAGGGGGCAGGAGTGGAGTTCAATCCCTTGGTCAGGGCACTAGATCCTACATGCCACAACTGAGAGTTTGTATGCCGCAACTAAGACTGGGTGCAGTCAAATAAACAAAAGAAACAGACAAAAATAAATAACAAACACATGCTGCCTGCTCTTCCATGTGCCCACAGCAATGGAATACCCACCACCCTGACACAGGCACATTCTCAGCTGTAAAGGGCTCATTATCTACACTGTAGGTTATAAGTGTCCTCTGCTTCTCTTCAGTCCCTCTCCTGTGGGGCCGTTCAAGGGAGAACTCTTGAGGGCATTTACAGGAGAATAAAGAAATTTAAATCTAAACTAACAAGATTTGCAGCAGGACAGAAACTATGACAAAGATTTTAAAAAAGAAAAGAGAAACCTTGCTGGATGGAAAACTGGGGAACAATTTAGGATACAATTCTCTGGAATCATTTATTTCACCTATCAATGCCATTATTTTTACGACCACTACGAATAACTGATAGCAGTTTTAAATTTCACTGACTAAATACGCCTAGAGAAACCTTCAGAAGGACCATTTTTAAAGGTTGAGGTTTTGGTCCTGCTATATGGTAACAGCATCTCATTACATATAAATGCTATGTATTTTCATCTATAAAAGGAGGGGCCTGTACTAAATGTGCACTAAGATTTCCTTGCAGGGCAGGCTTTACACACCTGTGACCTATGGAGTCACACGGGGCCCCACACTAGGAAGGGCTCCACATTTGGTTTAATGCTCTGCCTTCACAGTCTTGAAATTCTTAATGGTTTTTAATAAGAGGCCCCACATTTTCATTTTGCACTGGACTCACTCACATTATATGGCTACTACTATTCCTTGGTGGCGTTAGTGGTAAAGAACCCGCTTGCCAAGGCAGGAAACCTAAGAGATGCAAGTTCGACCCCTGGGTCAGGAAGCTCCCCTGGAGGAGGGCGTGGCAACCCACTCCAGAGAATCCCATGGACAAAGGAGACTGGCGGGCTACAGTCCTCGGGGTTGCAAAGAGCTGGACACAACTGAAGGGACTTAGCACGCATGCTATTCCTTTAATTCTAATACTCTGTGACTCCATGAAAGTACACCTCTACCATTCCAGGCACAATGAAGATTAAAAAACAAACAAACAAAACAAAACAAAAGCTGAAGTTACCTATGCTCTATTAGTTTCAGAATAATGACTTTCCGAATAATTTTCTACCTCTATCAAAAAGAATCAAATGTACATTGAAGATAATTCAAATGCTAGGGACTCATTCCATTTTTAAATATAAAAAATCTTAAGTACTATTTAAGATGTCATTATTACAATATACTCCTTCAAAGAGATAATCTAAAGGGATTAATATAAGCAAAGAGTAAGCAGCTGATTATAATCAATATAAAAAGTTAATTCACTTTGTCTTAGTCACTGCTCTCTCCCAAATGCTTCTGACCATATCTGTCTTTTTCACCTTCCATATTAAAAAGTAGTTCTGAGGAAAACAATTTTAACAGTCCCAATAGTACTTATGATTTCAAGAATTAAAACAAAATTTAGTTATAATTAATCTAAATAAACTATGATGTATAGCAGCGTTTTCAACTTAAAAACTTAAAGCATAATCTAACAGAGCAAACAGAAGAGTTCAATGAAAACAACGACAGGCTCCAGGTAAAATCATCAAAGAGAAAACGCGGCTTCAGAGAAGAGGTCTGAAAAACAGCTGTTTCCAGATCCCATGAGATAGGCTGCAGGAGCAATGCTGAATTAATCTCAAGTTATCCCCTTTATCTGATAAGCTGACAGCACTTTAACTGATCTGAATTTTTTTGTATAAAAATTCCATTTCAACCTAAGATCCCTAAAGCACCACTAATTCTGATCAAAGATCAGCTCTCTACAGACAGAGGCAGGCAAAAGGTAAATAAAAAGAAGATTTAAAGTAAAACAAAAACACCATCGTAACAAACAAAGACTATCATATAGATAATGTCCAAAAGGAATCTTAGTTTTGCTAAAACTAGGTAACTGGATTTCTGGATAACTGAGGTTTGTAATGAGAAGGCTATATGACATAAAGCACTGTCAGTTCAGTTGCTCAGTCGTGTCCGACTCTGCTGTGGATGTGACTGGTGATAGAAGCAAGGTCCGATGCTGTAAAGAGCAATATTGCATAGGAACCTGGAATGTCAGGTCCATGAATCAAGGCAAATTGGAAGTGGTCAAACAAGAGACGGCAAGAGTGAATGTCGACATTCTAGGAATCAGCAAACTAAAATGGACCGGAATGGGTGAATTTAACTCAGATGACCATTATATCTACAACTGCAGGCAGGAATCCCTCAGAAGAAATGGAGTAGCCATCATGGTCAACAAAGAGTCCGAAATGCAGTACTTGGATGCAATCTCAAAAATCACAGAATGATCTCTGTTTGTTTCCAAGGCAAACCATTCAATATCACAGTAATCCAAGTCTATGCCCCAAGACTGGAGGGGATCACACAGTTTCCTCCAGAAGGTGATATAAATATGGCCGGTGCTATGACTGATAGGACTCATGTGGCACGGTCAGAATCTAGCCAAAGACATAAACGAAAGAGATCTGATATAAAATCCTGAACCCCACTTGAAACATAGACTAATGGTGAAGAAGCTGAAGTTGAACGGTTCTATGCAGACCTACAAGAACTTTTAGAACTAACACCCAAAAAACATGTCCTTTTCATTATAGGGGACTGGAATGCAAAAGTAGGAAGTCAAGAAACACCTGGAGTAACAGGCAAATTTGGCCTTGGAATACAGAATGAAGCAGGGCAAAGACTAATAGAGTTTTGCCAAGAAAATGCACTGGTCATAACAAACACCCTCTTCCAACAACACAAGAGAAGACTCTATAAAGCACTGTACATACAGATATATGTATGTTAAACTATGCATATATATTGCCCTTTATTGTGGTAGATTCAGGGATTTGCTTTTAGAAACCTTTTATCTGCATACTAATAGGAAAGCACTGGGAAATTCTTGCAGGAAAGAGTATCTGAATTTGCACAGATGGTGCCCCTACCATGGCTAGCGCTTAGTTAGGGCGAGGTTGGCGGCCTTCATTTCCTGCGTCTTGGCGGAAGAAAAGAGGGGGACGATGCAGCCAGCAGTTCCTCTCCGCCATCCTAGTCAGTATACTGCCTATCTTCAACAAGGACCTTCATTACTGCACTTATCACACAACACTGCTGCTATTCATTTACATCTCTCTGCCACACTGTGAGCTCCCTGAGGGCAGGAGTCACATATTACTTCATTTTTGTGTTTTCTCAATACCCAGGACTGTACTTGAAGTGGGATGATGATTAAAGAACATTTTAGTAAACAGACACATGAATCTTTGTTTAGTTTAGCTGAAACAATTAGTGGAATAGGCACAAATAGGCATGAAACGAAAAGACATTATGAGACGTGACTTACATGCCTTTCATCCCAAGGCATAACAGCCTTAAGCAACAGAGTTTACTTTCAAGATACACCAAGCAAACAGTGAGGGGTCCATTGTTTGAGTCGCCTTCTGCAGTTACAGAACCCCCAATTTTTGCAAGGCACATGAGACAGCTAGAGTATGGGTACATTTCCCAGTCTCCCTGCAGTGAAGTTCTAGCTGATATGAGAAGTCTTGTGCACCTTTCCTGAGGTGTCCAAAAAGGATTGGAGCTGAGGGCAGGAGAAGGGGGTGACAAAGGATGAGATGGTTAGATGGCATCACCGATTCAATGGACATGAGTCTGAGCAAACTCTGGGAGATGAAGAAGGACAGGGAAGCCTGGCGTGCTGCAGTCCATGGGGTCGGACACAACTTAGCAACTGACAACGACAACGTGCATCCTCTTCTGTTCTTCCTCCATCCTGCTTTGTGGAATGTGAATGTGACAGCTCAGGCCACGAGGATGAAGACTCGACCCCGGGAAGGCAGAGAAGAGAGCTGGAGCCACCAAGGTCCCAGAGTCCCATGGAGCTGCCACGTCCACCAAGAGCCGTCTATGCCCTGACCTGGACACGAGAGAGAACAGCTTTTCTTGCCCCAGCTACTCTTGTTCTGGGTCTTTGGAACAAATACTCCTAATTCTATTCTACAGAACATGCAAGGAACCCAGGACTCCCAAGCCAAGCAGGACAGAAGTGACCAGAGAGCTGGGCACACAGAGAGAAGCAGAAATGCAAAGCCCCTCGGCAGCTAGAATTGATCTAGTCTCTTTTCTACTCTCTTATGGCTTTTTAACAGGCTCAGAGCCTCGGACTCAGTCTTGGTGGTTAAATTCTCCAGAAGAGAGAGGAGCTAGCTGCTCTCCCTTGTCAAGCCAGGTCTCACAGAAGCCTGGCTGCCTTGGTCTGGTGCACATTCCTGAAGGCTATAAAATCATGACCAACCAAGAGCACCTTGGAGCAAAGACTGGAGGGGATCACACAGTTTCCTCCAGAAGGTGATATAAATATGGCCGGTGCTATGACTGATAGGACTCATGTGGCACGGTCAGAATCTAGCCAAAGACATAAACCAAAGAGATCTGATATAAAATCCTGAACCCCACTTGAAACATTCTAGGCGTCTGAGCCAGGATTTTACCCCTGTCAGAATTCAAATCCAAAATGTTACTTTTTAAAAGATGAGGGGCAAAGATGGGGAAAGGTCTTCCTCTAAAGAGAAGTGAAGCAGCTACAACTATCCTGCCGATTCCCTGACCCACCACATCACCTGAGAGTCTACAGTTACCCTGCGGATTCCCTGATCCACTATATCAGCTGAGAGACATGGAAAATCTGTCTCTTCCAGAAAGAGCCAGGGATCTGATCTCAAAACCGGTATTTCCTCTCTTGAGGACTTTTCCTAAATAACTTGTCTGAAAGTAGCTTTTAAATAAACAAGAGCTAAGAAAACAATGAGGTTAATTTTAATATCATGACCTATACTTGTTCCATGAGAGGAAACAAGTTTTGAAGCGTTAGCTGTTACATATAAAGCTGAAAGGCAGAAGAGATTTTCTATTTGTCTCAATACTGTGATAATCGTTTAGTGCTATCCACTAAATACTTCTGGTTCCCTTGGCAGGCAGCTGGTAGGTTTGCAAGTTTCCATCCCCTTAAAATATGGGTTAGCCATATGACCTGCTCTGGCCCCTGATATGTGAACAAAAATGACGCAAAGAAGCTTTAAGAGACAGTGCACAATTTGCCTGCTCTCTTCCTTCTGTGACAATGCTGGCAGCATTCAAGACAGTAACTGCTCCCTCAGCTTGGCTCCCAGAGGGGAAGAAGGCAGAGTCCCCAGCCAACCAGTATATAAGCCACTGCGATTTGGGGGCTGCACATTAGTACAGCGTAATTCATCCTACCGTGACGGGCACAAACACAAATGCCTAAACAGTCATAATTGTTTGGACACAGCTGCTAACAGAAAGACTTGTTTTCACAGTGCTGTAACTTCTTTTGATGCTAAAAAAAACAGTATTAAACAAACAAATGCAGACAACTGAAACCTTAAAGCAAGGGAGACCTAATTTAGCTCCAAAGTTTAGCTGGGAAGAAAAATCTCTACTAGAAGAGCCAACCATAAGCACTTAAAAAGCTACGGCTTTAAGACTGTCAAAATGTGAAGTGAGAAGATGACTATATGGGAATTCATTATACTATTCTACTTGTGCATATATTTGAAATATTCCACAGAAAATGTTAAAGAGAGAGAGATGATGGGGGGATACGAACAATCTGAAGAATCTTAAAAAAAAACTCCTGTGTATGAGACAGCAAAAGAGACACTGATGTATAGAACAGTCTTATGGACTCTGTGGGATAGGGAGAGGGTGGGAAGATTTGGGAGAATGGCATTGAAACATGTAAAATATCATGTATGAAACGAGATGCCAGTCCAGGTTCAATGCACGATACTGGATGCTTGGGGCTAGTGCACTGGGACGACCCAGAGGGATGGTATGGGGAGGGAGGAGGGAGGAGGGTTCAGGATGGGGAACACATGTATACCTGTGGCGGATTCATTTTGATATTTGGCAAAACTAATACAATTATGTAAAGTTTAAAAATAAAATAAAATTAAAAAAAAAAACTCCAACAAATTTTTTAATAAATAAAAAGTGCTACTGGTTTTAAGCCCTTGGAGAGTTGGGGTGGGTGGAAGAGTTTTTAAAACACTGTTAAAAACTTTACCGGTGCTATGTTCATACAAGCCACAGAAACATTGCCTTGGGGCTACTAGACTACGACAGAAATCTAAGATGGCTCACTGTTTAAAAAAAAAAATCCTCAATTCCTAATTAAGTTTAACGAGATACTTTTCATGGGCCCCAAAATAGAGGATGTTTGAGATGAAAAGTACTTGGCAGCTTGTTCAGCGCAACCTTCTTGTCACTGCTGATAGGAAATTTTAGTTCTGTGATATCCGTCCGTGCGTGCGTGCTCAATCGCTTCAGTCAAGTCCACCTCTTTGTGACCCACCCCATGGACTGTAGCCCGCCAGGCTCCTCTGTCCATGACATTCTCCAGGCAAGAATACTGGAGTGGGTTGTCATGCCCTCCTCCAGGGGATCTTCTCAATCCAGGGATCACACCCACATCTCCTACATTGCAGACAGATCCTTTACCACTGAGCCACCAGGGAAGCCCATGACATAGGTACTTTACGGCAAAGCACAAACTGTAACTCGGGTCCTCTGACTCTACTTCATGCAATTTCTTCCTTCCCAGGCTAGCAAATCAGCCTGCTTTAACAGTATCTCAATAGTTTTACTTTGAATATTCAGCAGAAGGAATCTTGTTATCTCTTCCCATTGCAATTCTGCATTATGACATCTGCCGAGATGCCATTAGCTTTAAGTGAACAGAAATGACATCTCAAACTGCTTAAACGTAAAGAAAATTACTGGCTCACATAACTGTTATTCCAGGGGTAGGGTGGAATTCAGGATTGGCTTAGCCTAACAACTCCTGCTCCCTTCCTCTGCAATTCTTTCAGCCCCGTTCTAGAGCTGGTTTCCTCCTGGAGTTTGATAACAAGATCACTGTAGCAGCTCAGAGCCTCACAGTCAAATCTGACAACATCTACAGAAAGAGATGGGCCTCTTCCCTGTGCCGTGGACAAGGAAAAAAGTCCTTCCCAGAAGCTTCTGCACACTTTGCTCAGCCTAAAATGGGAACACGCCTATTTTTGAATCAGTCCCTAGCAAGGGGTATGGGACTACCATGACTGCCTTAGATTACTCAGGGCCACTGACAGCCACACAGTGGGGACAGAGTAGCTGTGCCTGGGAGAGAACTGCACATCAACACAAGCACGGCCAGTGATTCCTAATCTAGAGCCAAGAAGCCTCGGAAGTTGAAGAACTCCCTCACGAACTTTCTGAACACATTATATAAGTTGTGTGTGAGTGACAGAGAGAGAGACCTGGTACTACCTTTTAAAAATCTGCACAAAAAGTTAATAAAACTCAATTGTATTTAAAAGCATTAACTAATTCATAATTTTTTGAACAGCACAGAGGCGATGCAGCACACACTACCTGGGTTTGTACCTGGCTCTCGCACCTTTTATCGGGGAAGTTCACACAAGTGGTTACCCACATTACAAGACTCTTGTGATGATTAAGGAAGCAGCATGTGGAGGGCTGATTTCAGACAGTATAAACTGTATTGAGCAAAGCACTAAATAAATTCTAGCTATTATTTCTCTCCTACAAATAAGGTACTACAGTGGGAAGAACTGCAAAAACATTTCTGAGGTAACATTGGTTTGTAACATAAATTTCACATGTACAACAGTGTATCTCTACCTCTGTATACCCTGCAGGGCGCTCAGCACCAAAAATTCAGCTTCCATCTGTCACCATACAGTTGATCTCCTTTATCCACTTTGCCCTTGGGTAACCACTACTCTGTTCTCTGCGTGTGTGTCTGTTTTGTCCGATTTGTTCATTTATTTTTGTTTTCTGTTTGTTTTTTAGATTCCACATGAGTGAAATCATGTATTTAGAATGATTAGTGAATCATGTATTTAAATCATACGGTATTTAGTCTGACTTATTGCACTTAGCATAATTTCCTCGAGGTCCATCCATGTTATTGCAAATGGCAAGATGTCATCTTCTTCGTGGCTGAGTAGTAGTCCACTGTGTCTATATACCACATACTCTTTATCTGCCCAGCTCCTGATGGGCACTCAAGTTGTTTTCATGTCTTGGCCATTGTACGTAAGGCTGCAATGAATGTAGGCATGCATATACCTTTCTGAATTCATGCTTTTGATTCTTTGGGTAAATACCCAGAAGTGGAAGGGTGGATCATATGGTAGTTCTAGCCCTAATTTTTTGAGGAACCCCCAAACTGTTTTCCATAGTGGCTGCACCAATTGACATTCTCACCAACTGTGTATGAGGGCTCCCTTTAAGAATAATGAAAACTTTTGATATTGAAAAGCAGACGTTTCTTTTTAGCTGTCTGGCAGCCATCCTCAATTCCTTCAGGAGAATTACCTTTCTCCAGCCTGTATAATCTTGCTGAGACTTTATCAGCATACGTCCATCTCAGGTTCACTGCTGCTCTCTATACAGAAACACAAAGGCGGAGACCGTCCCCCTTTTTCTTTCTCTGGTGGAAACCTTTCTCCCTAGTTCTGCACACTTTAGCATTTAGAAGGTTCATGTTCATAATGAAACTCTATTATAGCTCAACAGTATGTAAAGTTGAGTGAAAGTGTTAGTCGCTCAGTCGTGTCTGACTCCTTGTGACCCCATGGACTGTAATCCACCAGACTCCTCTGTCCATGGAATTCTCCAGGCAAGAATACTGCAACGAGTTGCCGTTCCCTTCTCCAGGGGATCTTCCCAACCGAGGGATCAAACCCGGTCCCTGCACTGCAGGTGCATTCTTTGCAGTCTGAGCCACCAGGGAAGCCCATAGCAGGTAAGGGCAGAGATTATCCAAAGGTAGGAAAAAAGTATAAGTTATCCAGCTAGGTTGTTTTAGGTTTAAAGTCCTCAACAAATTTTCCCGGAATTCTATTTTTACTATGCTACTCTACATCACTAGATTCCAGGCTACTTTGATCCGTCTTATTTCCACCTTCCTGCCCAATCTGAATCTTGCTACTATTTTTAGCTCCCATTTTGAGTCTGTGGAGAAAAGAAGTTTTTAAATTTCAGGGCTCAGAGAAGCCCAGGCTAAGTGACTGGGTGCTGCTTTCTGCTCCGACAGAACCTATCCTAACTTCTGCACCTAACACCCAGTGTCCCAAGTTCTTTCCCAAACCTCTCCTGTTTTCCCTGGTCTCCACAGCACCCTCTCTCTCCAAAACACACTCTCCTTACCTTCCTTCATGTCTCTAAATACAACCCAAATTAAACTTTTAAAAAATGCCTACTGAAAATCACATCCAACTGGGAGTTTCTTTCCCCTATAGCTTAGTTATCATGTCTCTCTGTAATATTCTAATTTACAAAAAGAAAGTCAAGTCAACTCTCATCTGACCCAGAAACATCTATGACTTCCATGTGCAAGTGAAAAAAAAAAAAAACTGGGGTGGAAGAATTACTTTTCACTATATAACTTTTAGTACTGTCAGGATATTTTACTATGTAAACATTAACTTCTATTACAAAAAAATTCCTATTACTTAACAATGCAAAAAAAAAAAAAATGACTTTAGTCTTACTCTCCCAGTAGTATTTTTATGCAGGAACATGTGGACATCAGATGGAGAGAAGAAAGCATCCCTAAATTCATAATCATTTTTGTTTAGTTTTGTTTGGAGGGTGCCAAGTCAACAGGCAGCAGCTGGCTGCCATAGGCTTATGGTCTGGTTACTAACCCAGCCAATGGGGTTCTACTGCTGAAAGTTTAAGGGAAATCTGAAGACCTTCATTGAGCCCCTGGCCTTGCGGAAAGTGATATAGGCAAGGATTTCTAGGTGCCCAGGTGATGGCCTGACTGGGTCAGTCACTGCTACTTCTCAAAAGTCTCGGAGC
Organism: Bison bison bison; assembly: GCF_000754665.1. Classification (NCBI taxonomy): domain Eukaryota; kingdom Metazoa; phylum Chordata; class Mammalia; order Artiodactyla; family Bovidae; genus Bison; species Bison bison. The sequence goes on from NW_011494858.1 coordinate 2,518,874, forward strand.
TGCTAAGAAATGAGAACAGAATAGGTCAGGGCTGGCAATCAAGCCTTGCTGCAGGTGTGGGTCAAGTGAATTCCAAGTGGACCCACCTGTCAGTCCCAACCCTCTTACGTGTTATTTTATTACATTTTTTGTTATATATGAGAATATTCTACATAGGACATTTGCCATATTATTAAAAATAGCGTATTGTAATTGTTAAGCCTGACCTGTGGATTAGTCAAAATCTGCTGCTTCATTTAGGCCCCACCCACAAAGTATCCTTATTTTGAGACTGATCTTCAAGACACCAGCCAACCTTCCCCGATGGGTTGAGTCAGCACTGGATTCACTACCTACTTCCAACCCCTCCATCTTCTGTTGCTTGCAACACTCAAGTTGCCTTCTAACACTGTCTTCCTCATCAGCCTCTATCCTGTGATCTGTCTTCTGTCTCAGAGCCTGACACCAACCTGCCTATTGATATCTTACACAATGTGAGTGTGTGCTCAGTTGTGTCCAACTCTTTTGCAACCCCATGGACTGTAGCCTGCCAGGCTCCACTGTCCATGAAATTCTCCAGGCAAGAATATTGGAGTGGGTTGCCATTCCCTTCTCCAGGGGATCTTCCCAACCCAGGGATCAAACCTGGGTCTCCTACATTGGAGGCAGATTCCTTACTGCCTGAGACACCAGGGAAGCCCCTATCTTACACAATCCTTCAGCCCAAACACAGACACAGATCACACCCAGCCACACTCTCCCCATCTGGCTCAAACACTCCTCACCCCACCAAACCTGCCCTTCTCCATCTGCCCCTGAGCCACTTCCTCTTCCCCCATCCCACTTCCCACATGCTCAGCTACCAACCTAGAAGTCATACAACCTTTGTAATAACACCCTCCTGACACAAAAAACCCTCACCCACTGGACCTTTCAGCTTTTCAGTTCGAAGCCCAGGCCAGCGCCACTGTTTTATTCTGCTTCGATTTCTAGGGTATTATCATTACAGAGAAAGTCCTGACAACAGGCTGACTAGGTCCACTGTAAACCCGTCTCACCAGCCCGGCCAGCCACCTGTGCACACCCTCTTGGCCATGTGTATACACACTCTTGGCCATGTATGCATGCCTCATACCCACACGTGCACACCCCCTTGGCCACACCAGGCAGCCCCAGTCCTCTTCCCGAGACTCACACCCCTCTGCTCCACTCAGAGCCCTCCCCGTGTTTTCCCCTGGCACACTTGACTGCATCCCTTCCCAGAGCCTCGGAAGCCTTGTTCCACACACTTTTCTGCTGTCTCTGACACTCGCCAGCCCTTTCTCCTGAGGTAACTGTCAGAGGTGAGGGCTTGGTTTCTCCCCAATAAAACAAGATTCTGGAAAAAAAAAAAAAAAAAACTGCCAACAGTGAAAAATCAGGACTTTTCACTTAAAAAAATCAGGATTCCTGGTTCCTGTGGGAACACAGAACCCTCTGCCCTGAAGGAGGGGCACACCCAAAGAGCAAAGTCCTCAGAGCTGATGACTGGCCACCGGCCGCCCTGTCCCTCCTTCCTTGCCCCACCGCCCCGTGCGGGCACCTGCTCTCACAGGCCACCCCACTGCTTACACACAGGCTCTGCTGCCCACCCCCCGCCCCGGTCCCTGGGGGCCACCCCACCCAGCTTCCCCCATCGACCCCACCCTCTCCCCTCACACTTCCTCGGGGAACTGGCTCCCCTTGCGGCCGCCACTTCTCACCACGTAATAGGATTTCTGCTGTCAGCTCTGCTGGAACTAGAGAGGCTCTCCAGGTCTTCCCGCCCAGGAGCACCGGGAACTGAGCGCTGGACAGTCGCTCCTCACAAGGCCGCCCCCATGGCTCTCCTGACTTTGTTTCGTTTCTCCTCCCGACCTCCGGTGATCAGGCACCTGGAAACACCTCTGAGTGCCATACAGACCCCACAGTGAGCACACTCTCCCCGAAACACTGCCACCGGCCAGCCCAGGCCTTAGAGTTTCTCTCAGGGAAAAATTCAATCCAAACCTAACCATAGTCCTGCACCTCCAAAGGTTCGCAGGCGAATTCTCTTATTCAGCATTACTGCTCACTCCTCAGCTGCAAAGCACCGGTTCTTAAGAGATTAGTAACTGAAGGTCCCTACCTCTGCTGAGGAAGTCACAGTCTAGAGGGAACACAGATGGATAAACTGAGCGTCAATACGATACATCGAGCGACAGAGAAAAAAGCAGCACCAAGAGGAAGGCCAGGGAGGGCACGGGCCGCCTGCTGGGAGAAATGCTAGCACCATCCTCGTCCTCACACACCCACTGCCATCACTGCAGCCCAGGCCTCCTGCAAGTCTCCTCACTGGTCTCCACGCCTCTCTTCCACCCATCCTGCCTCCTGCTTAAAACCATGCTCCCCACTGCAGCGGAGTGATCTGCCTAAAATCTGAAACAGAGTTCTCTCCTGCTCAAAGCCTTCCAACAGCATTGGGATGAACGTCCATCGTCCCATCAGCCAACACCGATTTCTCTCCCTGCATCTCACCTCTCTTTCCCTTGCACCAGTGGCCCTTCAGCTACACTGATCTCCCTGTTCCTTAGGGTGAGCTCTCTTCTGCTGCCTGACTTCTGCACACACCACTCTTGTTACCTGGAATCCTCTGGCCCCCACTCTCTGTACTAAAAGCTTTTCTGACATCTGGATCTTAACTGGAACACCATTTCCCCATTATTTAGCTTTCTTTGAAAACTCTCATAATTCACTTAATTATCCTCGTTTTTCTCTACCCCATTAGATTGTATGATCAACAAGCACAGGGACCGTGTTTTTTGTTCACTGTGTATTTACAGCATCTGGCACTTAGCAGACACTCAATAAATATTTGCTCAGTGATGATGTAAAAGGCTCTTTACTTCTCTGAAGTCCCAAATGTAAGCATCCCCTTTGCTTCATCTCTCATCCCTCTCTTCCATGCCCTGTTTTCATCATCTCCAGGCTGCTCACGCTCATCTGTACCTCCAGAACTGACCTCTCCTGCCAAGATCAAGCTCCACAATTATGATGTCCACAGGACAGTTTCAGGAGTTCCTCTCTGGCACCTGCAGCTGAATGTGTCTCAAGACACACTCAGCAACTATCCTCAGACAAAGTCTCCTGTCTTTTTGCGTTTCTGTTAATGATGATATTCTTCTACAGCTCCAGTGACTAACTTCTCTCTTTCCTTCACTCACTGACAAGAAAAACTGATTCCACCTCTGAAAATGCACCAATATGTTCCTATACATACAGTCAACTAGACCGGTGCACCTCAGGTACTACCTCTAGTCTTAAAATAAAAATCACCCAATTACACACATATCAAAGTTGAATTCGGATGTCAATCAACAGTCCCATCAAAATCAATGGCTCTCTACTGTCCCCCAAATAATGTGATCTTCTTCTGCTTGGCATTCGAAGCCTCTCAATCTTGCCTGAACTATCCTAACCAGGCAGTCTACTTAGAGTTTAGTGGTTAAGACCATAAACTCTGGAGCCAGACTGTCATGTAAAGGCACAGAAACAGGGATGAGTGCAGATACCAGCTTCACCAACTTCCCTGGGCTGTGGTCCCTTCATCCTTCATCTGAAGGACGGGATAACGGGAAGAGTATTAACCTCCAGGGACTGTTAATAGATGAATTACAATGAAAACTAAGAAACAGACAAAACAGCAGATTAAATGACTAGAGCACTTAGCATAGTGCCCGGCACTGATCAGTCTACCAGCATCGCGTCCCGTGTGCGCTGTGTGCGCCTTGTAGCAGCGTCTCCCGCTGTCAACAGCCTACGTCCCAGTCTATCTCAACCAACCTGCTGTTCCCCGATACTCCCCAAGCTTCCCCTCGTGAGGTGGGAGCCCGCAACAGCAGCTCATCAACACTGGCTGGTAAGCCGCCAGCACTGCACCCCTTCCTCCAACTCAGAGCATTTCCAGTCAAAAGCTCCTACCACCAAGCCCCCTTCTCTCGGGGGCGTCCTTACAGCTCAAGTGCTGAAATGCGCCAGAGGCTGCTTGTCATAGGGCTCCAGCTCTGCGCAAAGATGCCTTGTCTACCATTAACCGTCTTCTTCGTCCCTCTCTTTTCTCACCCCTCTCCCAAGTTTCCCATCAGAGACCATCTTGCAACCCTTCTCCATGCAGAGTGGCAAAGCTGTTTTTGTTCTCTTATGGCCCTGATTCTGGGTAAAAGTTGAAGTTCTCATGCCTGCTCTCCCTGCAACAGGCCTATTTCATTAGGATGTGTTCTCTTTGCATGGAAATGCTTAAAATAATTAAAACTAATTCTGCAGCCTGACTATGAGCAGAATATGGACTTCTCTCTGAAGTGGTCAGACCTCACTTAACCCTCTACAACTCCTGCCATGCACAGGGACTTGTAAATACTAATAAAATGTTTATTGATAACTCACTAATTCCAAGAGATGGAAAAATGAGATTACTAGAAAATTTTACTCGCTATTTAACCTTAAGATAAACAATAAATTATAAACTGCAGTGTACAATTTCCAAAGCCCAATCCAATAACTTAGCATGTGGCGTTACCAACAAATGCAAATTCTACTTCTTTTTATAACTAAACTGATACTTAAAAAAAACTTTTTTTTTTTTTAACAAAAAGGAAGTCGTAACTACTGAGGACATAAAATCTAGCAAAAACAATGACATCTAAACCTAAGGAACTGTTTTCAATTCACTTCAAGGCTCCCCAGAAGGCTTTATCTAGTGTCCCTTGGTGTTTGTCCCACAGCTAAGGTTGTCAACCAGAAGACTACACACCAGAAACCTATGCTTAGACATCTTTACAGAACCCATGATTTACAGAACCATCATACATTCTCCATGTAACATTAGAAGTTACAATGACTGTAAAAGATTCTTATAAACATGCATAGGAATTTATTCTATAACTTATGACACTGTATAAGAACCCTAAAAATTAAAGGAGAAATAAGACATATAAAATCAGAGATGCACTCTGAACTCTCATTGCTAATGTTACATCTGCCCTAAAACATTCCTTCTCCTTAAGGACTAAAAGGGTTTCACATTGAAGATGTCCCTACAAAAAGACAAGGAAAATAGCAGAGGAGAGCCTGAACTGAATGACTGATCACTGACTTCTAATTTCAAAAAGAATCAAGTAGTTATACCCTAGGCAATGCTAGTCAGTGTGGTCCTTAGACACTCCACAAGGAGTGAGTACAGAGACTGAGAGTAAAGACTCAGAAACTCTGACAGCAACGTTACAGAACTGTACATCCACTGAATCTAAAACTACAAAACTGGCAGTTATATATTGTACATTTTTTATTTCATTTTTCTTGTAATTCATTTTTTACATATGTTAGAAAAGAACTGGCCCAGGACAAAAACTGGTTGTCAGGGACATTTGCTTCCCAGAAGAAACAAATGTAATAAAACTCATAAATGAGGAGAGAAGGCAAAACCTCAGTCCCTGAAGAACAAGCCAATGGTGACTACCCTGGGTCTCACCTTTGCTCCTGGACTTGGAGCTGAAGGAGCTGGCCAACTGGAAATGCTAACAGGCACAGACCCAAAAAAAAAAAAGCCCAACAAAAGCCTGCTCTCTCTAGCCAAAGGACCAGCAAAGGGACATCCTAGCAAGACAGAGAACTCTACAGGGGGTTGGTGGGTGGGGGGAACACTCTACCCCAGACAAACACCATAGAAAAACTGTGGCCCACCCAGGCCAACAAAGGTAAGGTACAACAAGCTCAGACTTCCATATACTCACCAAGCTGTAACAAGGCACCCCGACCCTCTCCACAATGGAGTGCTGCTGAGAAGGCCAAGTGGAGCACCCAGGCTGGTAACAAGGCACCCTTCCACACCATGTGCCCTGAGAATCCTGGACCTCTAACCCCACCTGGCCATAACAGAACACTCTCTCTACTTCTTAGGTCAAGGGAAGTCAAGAGGGTAGCCTGTACTTCTACTATACCTAGCAGTAGCAAGGCTGCACCACATGGCATCCCCTACCCCTGATGGAGAGAGAGGTATCAAGAAAAGCCAGCTACAATGAAGGCTTAAATAAGATCTAGAATTTCATAGCATATTGTGAAAATTTCCAGGTTTTAATTAAAAAAAAAAAAAAAATCACTCGCAATACCAAAAGCCAGGAGGACTCAAACTAAATGAAAAAGACATCAGCAGACACCAACACTAAAATGACAGAGATAGCAGGATTATCTCAGAATGATTATAATGCAGCTATGAGAATGCTTCAACGAGAAATTTCAAGCATGCTTGAAATTTAAAATAAATAAATAACCTCAACAAAGAAAGAGGAGATACAAGAACAAAATGGAAATTTCAGAGCTGAGAAATACTGCAATAAAAAGTTGATGAACTAAATAGCAGAATGGAAGGGACAAAACTGGAAGACACAGCAATAGATATTACTCAATCTGAACAGCGGAAAGAAACTAGAAAAGAACTGCCAGCCTTAGGAACCTGTGGGACCATAAGAAAAGATCTAACATCTAAGTAATTAAGAGTTGAGAAGACAGAGAAGAGAGTGGACTGAAAAAGTACTCAAATAATGGTGGGACTTTCCTGGTGGTCCAGTGGCTAAAACTCTGAGCTCCCAATGCAGGGGGCCTGGTTTCAATCCCTGGTCAGGGAACTAGATCCCACATGCCACAACTAAAAAAAAAAATCCTGCATGCTGCAATCAAGATGTAAGACCCCAAGAGCTGCAACTAAGACCTGGTACAGCCAAATAAATTAATAATTTTTTAAAAAAGAAAAGAAATAATAGCAAAAACTTACCGAATTTGGCAAAAGACATAAACTTACAGGTTCAGGGAGTTGAGTGAATGCAAACAGGATAAACCCAAAGGAATTCAAACCAATATTTACTGCAATTAAGCTGAAAACTAGAAGTAAAGAAAAAGTCCTGAGGATGGTGAGAGATAAATGATAACTTAAATACAGAGGAAAAACCTGCAAACACCAGGTTTCTCATTAAAAACCGTGGACGCCATACAACTTCCCTGGTGGTCCGGTGGTTAAGACTCCAAGTGCAGGGGGCATGGGTTTGATCCCTGGTCAGGGAGCTAGGATCCCATGCGGCGCGGCACGGCCAAACAAAACAAAAGCAAGAAAAGAGTAGAATAAACAAGGCTGTAATTTAGGAAACAAGGAAGGAAGAAACCATAGAGGCCAGAGGTAAATGGTACAACAGTTTTTAAGTGCTGAAAGAAAAGACCAACACAGAATCCTGGGCTTCCCTGGTGGCTCAGTGGTAAAGAATCCACCTGCCAACGCAGGAGTCACAGGTTCCATCCCTGATCCGGGAAGATCCCACATGCTGTGGAACAACTAAGCCCGTGTGCCACAACTATTGAGCCTGTGCTCTAGAGCAAAGAAGCCAAACTACTGAGCCCATGTGCCACAACCACTGAAGCCTGCATGCCCTAGAGGCCATGCTGCTGCTGCTGAGTCGCTTCAGTCGTGTCCAACTCTGTGCGACCCCATAGACGGCAGCCCACCAGGCTCCCCCGTCCCAGGGATTCTCCAGGCAAGAACATTGGAGTGGGTTGCCATTGCCTTCTCCAATGTATGAAAGTGAAAAGGGAAAGTGAAGTCACTCAGTCGTGTCTGACTCTTCGCGACCCCATGGACTGCAGTCTACCAGGCTCCTCTGTCCATGGGATTTTCCAGGCAAGAGTACTGGAGTGGAGTGCCATTGCCTTCTCCACCTAGAAGCCATGCTCCGCAACCAAGAGGAGACACCACAATGAGAAGCCCGTGCACCGTAACTAGAGAGTAGTCCCGACCTCTGCAACTAGAGAAAAGTCCACACAGCAAAGGAGACCCAGCACAGCCAAAAATAAATAAATAAAAATTAAAACGAAAAAAACACAACACACAGTCCTATACTCAAAGAAAATATCCTTCAGGAATGAAGAGCAAAATTGAGTCATTCTCAAATGAAGAAAAACTAAGAAAGTCTGTCAGCAGCAGACATACCCTTAAGAAAGGCTAAAGAAGTTCTTAAAAAAGAAATAATAAGGGAAGGAATCTTGAGACATCAGGAGAAAACACAATACGCAAAAATATAGAAAAAGAGGCTTCCCTTCTGCCCTTGAGTTTACTCGTTTATGTTTGTGAAAGCAAAAACTATAACAGTGTCTAGGGTGCTTATAAATGTTTTAGAAGAAATACATACAATCGTATTAAAATGAGTGAGGATTAAGCGATGCACAGGGAAGCAAAGGTTCTGGTAAAATGATGACGCCGGTAGACAGCAATTAGCTACATATATATAATGTAATACTTAGAAGAAGTATACCAGTAAAAATATTTTTAATTAAAAAAACCCATACAAAGAAATACACTCAAAAAAACAGTATGTATGTGTGTGTATGTGTTCAGTTGAGTCCAACTCTTTATGACTCCATGAACTATAGCTGACCAGGCTCCTCTGTCTATGGCATTTTCTAGGCAAGAATACTGGAGTGGGTTGCCATTTCCTTCTCCACAAAAAACAGTATCTATAAATTAAAATGGAATTCTACAAAAACAAAAAACAAAAACTCAAGTAACCCACAGGAAGCTGAGGGCAGAGGAGGAGGGGGGCAATATTCAGAGAAACAAAAAAATGGAGGGAATAAACAAAAAGTTAAACGTCAGACTTAAGTTCTAACATCAATAATTACATTCAATGTAAATGGTCTAAATGCCTCAATGAAAAAGACAAAGATTGCTAAAATCAATTCAAGAAAAACAACCCTACTATATATATGCTGTCTACAGGACACAGTTCAAACAAAACAGTTTAGGCAGGTTGAAAGTAAAAGAATGGAAAAGGATATATCATCCAAACAATAAAGGAAAAGCAATCAAAGAAGAAGAAAGAAAAGTAGTGGCTATGTTAATATCAAAGTAGAATTCAGAGCAAAGAGAATTACCAGAGACAGAGAAGGACATCATGCAGTGACAGAAAAGGTAAAGCCACCAAGGAAACACAGCCACCCTAAATGTGTATGCACCAGAGAACTGAAGAATATGTAAAGCTAAAAACGGATGTAACCTAAAAGGAGAAACAGACAGGGGACTTCCCCGGCAGTCCAACAGTTAAGACTCTACCTTCCAATGCAGAGGGTGCAGGTTCAACCCTTGGTAAGACAGCAAAGATCCCACATACCTCGGGGCCAAAAGACCGAAACATAAAAGGGAAGCAATATTGCAACAAATTCAATAAACACTTTAAAAACAGTCAACATTAAAAAATAAAAAAGAAACAGACAAATCCAAAAATACAGCTGGAGACTTCAATACCCCGCTCTCAAGAGCTGACAGAACACTTAAGCAGGAAGGTACAGAAGAACTCAACACCATCAACCAAGATTATCTAATGAACATTTATAAAACACTCCAACGGCAGAAAAAACCTTCTAGTCAAGTGTCCACAGAACATATACCAAGATGGAGCATACTTTGAGTCATAAAACAAGCCAAAACAAATTTAAAAGAACTGAAACATACAGAGTTTGTTCTCCAACCACAACAGGATCAAAGCAGAAGCCAAAACCAGAAAGATAACAGTAAGATCTCCAAACACTGGGAAGCTAAACCACACACTTCTAAACAATCCATGGGTCAAAGAAGTTTCAAGGGAAATAAATACATATATTAAACTGAAAGAAAATAAAAACACAACATAAAATTCATGAGACACAACTAAATCAGTGCTTAGAGGAAAATTTATAGTGCTAAAAGCCCCCATGAACATAAATCCAGAAAGTCCTTTACAAATTATTAGTAATTAAAATTCAACAACATATAAAAGAGATAAAAAACCAAGTGGGATTTATCCCAGGAATGCAAGGCTGGCTCAATTAAAAATCAATCAAAATAATCCATCATATCAATAGGCTAAAGAAGAAAAACTACATGACCATAAAAATCAATGCACAAAAAGCACTTAACGAAATTCAACACCCATTCATGATAAAAACTCTCAGAAAGACAGGAATAAAAGGGAACTTCCTCAACGTGATGAAGAGCATCTACAAAAACCCTACAGTTAACACTAAACTTAATAGTGTGTAGCATAAATGCCCAACAGTCAGCTTTTTTGGTTATACAATATAAATGCCTAGCATTAAGCTTCTGCTTGCCCGGGCATCCGAAGACATCCATCTTGAATAAACACACTGCCGGATATACAAGATAGAGTCAGGCCACCTCACCCATAAAATTCGGTTTTTTGGTTTTTTCCGAGAGCTCTGTAGATTAGATAACTGACCATTTGATGGTTTGCTTTTCCCTTCCTGCGTCCTAACTCTTGCTCTTACATTTTACATTCACCAACAGAGAAGCCACAAAATCCCAGGAACCTCACCATCAGCCACAATGAAAGCAGAAGCCCAATCAGCACTCTCTACCCACAATCCCACTGTGAGGCCTCAGGCGTGCCATGCACCCTCCTCCAGGTCCTGTAAGTAATAAACCTCTTCTTTTCCAAGTTCCCTGATGGTTCTCACTGAGGTGTATCTTACAATCATGGTAAGAACCACCAGGGCCAGTCCAGACACAACACTGGCTCCAAAAGGGGGAAAGTCTGGGTGGGGGCTCACCAGAGGCCCAGGTGAATGCCCTCGGTCATTTCTAGCCAATGGCGTCACTACGGACTGCCTGAGACTGACCCAAAACATAGTGAAAGACTGAATGCTTTCTCCCTAAGATCAGGGAAAAGGCAAAAAGGTCTTCTCTTACTATTCTTCTTAAACACAGTACTGGAAGTTTTAGCCAGTATCAATAAGAAGAGGAAATAAATAGCATATAGATGGAAAAGGAAAAAATAAAACTGTCCCTCTGTAGACATGACAAGGTTGTCTATTTAGAAAATCTCAAGGAATCTACCAAAAAACTCCTGAACTAATAAACGGGTTCAGCAAGACTGTAGCATACAAGATCAACATAAGAAAGTTATAATAATATTTCTCTATACTAGCAATGAACACATGGATCCCGAAAAATTTTAAACAGCAGTTGCTCAAAATACAAACACTTATACATAAGTCTAACAAAAACCCAACAAAATTTAACAAAACATAGACTTGTATGATAAAACTACACAATGCTGATTAAAGATATCAAGGACCTAAATAAATGGAGAGACATACCATGTTCATAGATTAGAAGAGACAACATAGTAAGACATCAATTTTCCCCCAAATGATATACAGGTCTAACGAAACTCCTATCAAAATTCCAATAAGACTTTTTTGCAAATATAAACAAGATTATTCTACAACTTATATGGTTAGGCAAAGGAATGAAAAGCTAATACAATTTTGAAAAAGAAGACTGAAGTGGGAGGAATCATTCCACACCCACTTAAGACTTCTTATATCTCACAGTAACCAAGACTATAACATTGGAGGAGGGATAGACACATAGATCAATAGAACAGAATAAAGAACCTAGAAACAGACTCATACACATATACTCAACTGATTTTTTTTACAGATACAAAAACAATTCCATGGAAGAAAATGTTGCCTTTTCAACCAACAGTGTCACAACAGCCAAAACTGGAAGCAACCAGATGCCCTTCAACAGGAAAATGGTTATAGGAACCATAAAAGTACATCCATATTATGAAATACTACTCAGCAATAAAAAGGAAGCAACTATTGATATACACAGCACTTCTCTTAGTCTCCAGAGAATTATGCTGGGGGGGAGGGCGGAGACGTGAATTCCAAAAGGTACTTATTATATGATTCCATGTATAAAACATTTTTGAAATGACAAAATTATAGAATGGAGAACAGATGAGTGATTGCCAGGCCTTAAGGAGTGGATAGAGCAGGAGGGAAGAGGGTATGGTTATAAAAGAACAACATGCAGAAAGCATGCGGTGTTGGAAATGTTCTCTATCTTGACTGCATTGATGACACCGTCATAGTGGCTGATACTGCACTACAGTTTTACATGATACCACTGGAAGCAACTGGGTAAAGGGTACATGGGATCTTTCTACATTATTCCTTGTAAATGCATGTGGATCTGCAATTATGCTCCACAAAAACAGTTTAATTTAAAAAGCCCAAAACTGGACCTTCACTCACTGCTCTAAGATTCATTACCCAAATGTCAACACTTCAGAATAGGTCTACCTTTGTAACAACCCCTTATCAACCTTGGCTTTGTGGTCGACTGAGAATGCATAGTTATAAATGTAAAACATTATGCCTACCCTCAAGCATCATACACTCAAGTAGCGAGACGAACACAGGCATAAATCAACAGTGAAAGACTTCATAAAGGAGATGGGATTTCAGCAAAGCCTTGAACAAGAGACAGCACTTCCACAAGTGGAAGTGGACAGGGGGACATTCTGGGTAAAAGAAATCACATATAAAGACGCCAAGCTAAAAATAAGCACCTATGAAGAAAGGGACATGTGTGTGTTGTGAAATAACACAAAAGATGGACTAAGCAGTGTGGGGTAACAGTAGAAGGCCCCCAAAAGCCAGAGCAAGGAATGCAAATGTCACATACCAAAAGAAGACTTCTTCACCAACCCAGCCAACCAAAGGCAGCAGCCCCCCTGCCCCAGTCTCTCCAACACCCTTCACCTTTTCTTTTTAGCACCCTGCACAAGTTGTAATTATCATGTATTTCCCTGCACGTTCATCTAATGCTGTCTCACCCCAGTCATGGTGAGTACCTAGCGGCACTGGATCTGATACGCAGGAACTGCCCAGCACACATTAACCAAGTCAATGAACCAACAGTCGGTACTCGCTCCTTGTCCTCTTCTGCGCAGCTGCCTGTCTTCTTTCCTCCATTGTCTGTCACTCTGTGCAGCTTGGTCCCTCTCTGACAGCCTACCTCTTTTAGTTCATCCTTCCTTTTTCCTTGCTCCACCTCAGCCCAGTTCTCAACCCATCATAAAAACAGTATATTTTAAAACAGGGGTTCACATTTGGAATGTTGTTAACACTCTTTTCAATCTCAACCAAATAAGAACCTATCCCAAAAATCTGCTACTGAAAACCGAGTACTACAGTTACAAGTTGTTACAGAAGCATAACAGATTCATATATTACATAAACAAACAAGTAAGAGCTATTCCTGTCATGGCCTTACTCTCCTGAATATGAGATGCTTTGCCCAGAACTGATGATCCTATCTGGTCCATGGAAAGCTGTCCACTGAAGACAGCCAGGACAGTACTCCTCAAAGCTACCAAGGTTACACAGAACAAAAGCTGAGAAACTGCCACCGACCAAAGACTGAAGAGCCATGACTTTAAATGCAATGTGGTGCCGTGGACTGGAGCCTGGAATGGAAAGAGGGCACTAATGGAAAAATTGGCGAAATCCAAATACAGTCTGGAATTTAGTTTAAAAACAAAAGATACAAATATATATATACACACACACACACACGAGCACATATATATATGGTATTAACAATGAAGACCCAGATTTATAAATATTATTTTATATTATTAAAAAGAGAAAGAGATGGGGCACACAAGGGAACCAGGAAATGAAACTTAAGTCAGGATACCTAGGGGCTTAGAGCTGAAAAGCTACATGTAGGTCTACCTTCATTTTGCTTCTGGTGCTATGCTCTTACCTGATGCCCTGAAAATTACTTGGCCTGAAACTGCTTGGAATTAACTAGTTTTGACTTCAGAATAGGCTCATTAATATACACAACAAGCATTTATTGAGTGTCTACTGTTTACCAGGCACTGTAAAGTTTTTGGGAATACACGGCTGGAAAAGACACAGAAACGGAAGACACCCTCTCTGCTCCCATACAAGCTGACTCTCTACTGCAGAAGCCAGGCATTTAACAAGTATCTGCGTAAATGATGAGTATTTCCAGGCCTTTCAAAGTTGGCTTCAGAGTCCTACCAAACAATCCATCAGGACATTTGCTAAACCCAGTTATCACTGGTGTTCTGAATAAGGCCTTCAATGTGAAATCAAATCACTTGAGATCTGATATCTGTATCACCTGTGACCTGCTAAATCACTTTAACAGAAACTCATTCAGCTGACGTGGTTTGTGACCTGAGATTCGGCATTTCTTCCAAACTCTCAGAGGACAGAGATGCTGCTGGATCACAAACCACATCGAATTAGCAAAGCAGTGAAGGTACCACAGAAAGCATCCCTCAAACTATCATGTAAAATGCAAGCTCCGTAAAGCCAAGGACATTTTGCCTCTTATTCACCACAGTATACCCAGGACTTAAAACTGTGCCTTATTCATGGATAGCACTCAATAAATATTTACTGAATGAACAAATGGATATATGGTCTTAGACAAGTTCAACAGTAGCCACTGGTCACATGTGGCTACCGAACACTTGTCACGTGGCTAGTGACTTTTCAAAACTTCAATTTTAATTAATTTAAATAGCCACATGTGGTTAGTGGCTACCATAATGGCCAATCTAGGTCTAGACACAGATGTGATGTCAAGAGCCCTGGATTAATAAGACCTAGGTGTGAATTCCAGCTCTCCTGCTTTAGCTTGTGACCTGGAAAGTTACAATGTCTCAGGGCCTTAACTTCCTTCATTTGTGAAAGGAGGACAAAATACCCCCCACCCCAACACCACCTCCAGCCTCTCAGGGTTCTTGACAAGAATTGTTACAGGTCATTGTATTAACCATAAAGTATCGTCTCTGCCCTCCAGAAACACTTCACAATCACAAAGATTACTTTGACCATTGCCCACACTTGCCAAAAAATGTCAAGTCCGCTTGGTTAGCTGAGTGGCTCTGTGAATGAGGCCAAGGTCATAAGTTCGAAGGAGGGGGGACCTTCACGTAGCAAGGTTGACCAGGTAAGACAGGCAATGACACTGCAAATCATCACAATTCCTGGCAAATCTTTAAATGGGCATTGTATTGATTATGGATGAGTAAATGACATTTCATTCATTCATTCTTCCAGGAAGCGCTGCCACATTATCTAAAGCCCGCTACTTCCCATCCACAGACATTTGCTAATTGGGCCGGGTCCTCTTCGCGGGCAGAAGGCCGGGAAGCCCCCACCTCCGGCCGCCCGCGTGTCCTCCCCTCCTCCGTCGCGCGGGCCCGGCGAGGGTCAGCCTGGCACAGCGGCTCCAAGTACCACACTGCCGGACCGAACCAGGAGCCATATTTAGCTGTATTTTTTGGTCAATAAAACAAACTTCCGTCTTCTAAAGAAAAACGGTCCCAACTCAATGTCAAACTAGGACGGAAACTCGAGGCTCGCCGCA
>NW_011494858.1:2535047-2535271 GCF_000754665.1 Bison bison bison
GCCGTGCCGTCCGGGCTGGTGGTCTCCACCTGAACCTGGGCACGGACAAAGGGGCCGCTACCGCCGCCCCAAGTGAAGCACAACTCGGGCCGTTTCACGTCGAGCAGATCGCGGGGTGGGAGGAAAGGACGGTGCCCTCACCGCGCCGACGAGATCCTCTTATCGAGCCCCTGGCTGCTTCTCACCCGCGAGCTGCAGCAGAGGACTCGGAGCTGGAGGACGGT